>NW_010393523.1:298187-300903 GCF_000710305.1 Buceros rhinoceros silvestris | reverse complement strand
TCTGACGGCGGGTTGGTGTGGGAAGAATCAGGCGGGAGCCGCTCCCGCTGACCGCGCTGGGGGGGTGCCTAGTGAATCTGGGGAAGTAAAGGTGCTTTGAAATGCAAGAATAAAGGAGGCTGGGAGCGAGCAGGGCCCTCTGATTTGCCTCTGTGCAGAAGCTGAAGGCTTGAAGAGCTGATGCGGGACCTCTGGATGTCTGCAGGGCACTCAGCCCTGCTCTGCTTCAAATCTCGGCTTTGCACTAGTCTGTCGACTGGTGCCAGGCGTGTTGCACTCCCACTGCCTCACCAGCAGTTCCCACTTCTGCTGGCTACCACACGTGCAACCATGGAGAAACGCGAAGAGCAAGAGGAAAGAGAAAGCGAGAGAGGAGGTGAAAGGAGGCAGGAGGAACCCCAAAGCCGCTGTTTGCCCAGTATTCATGGCCACACCAGGGCTGTGTGGAGGGCAGACCCCAGGAAGCCCTCCTTTCCTGGGACCTGCAGGAGACCCAGCGTACCGGGAAGCTGTAGGAAAGTCCTGGAAAGGGTGCTCTCCCAGTGCTTCCTGCAAATGTCTCTTGCAAGTAGGAGGCAGGACTCAGGAAACAGAGCCAGTGAGTAAAAGGAAAAGAGAGTAAGGGAAATAAAAAAGGACTAAAATGAAAGGAGAGAGAGAAAGGAGAAGACTAAGAAACCAGGGGAGTTTTTGAAGTGCTTCTGAATAAACAAAACCAGGGAGGGGACAGTGAGGAGCAGGGCTGAGACACACAGCTGAGTCAAGTGCTTGTACCCACAAGCAAGGTGCCTCCTGCCTCACTGAGAGGCAGAGTTAGGGTTGGTGCACAAAGATGTTCAGTCATTACTCGCCCAGACGCAAGCCTGACAAAATCATCCAGTCAGGAAGTGAAAACTCCCTGGGCAGTGGAAGCAGAATTAGCTCTCTAGGGCGAACAGTTTAATAAAATAAAACAGAGCTCCTTTAAGTCCTCTCTATATGTAGGACAGAATAAGTTTTTCTGAGGAAATGGAACAGTTTGGTATGGTTTTGAAAAATTATCTGTGGGGAAAAAATATCATTTCCCATTCAGCTTTCTTGCTGAATGTCTCTGCCTGGTAGCCAGCTGTCTGACAGCTTTTGCTAACATCACCAGATCTAAAATTATAGCAGTGGCATGGTCTTTGTTGCCTGCCTGCAGTTCAGAGCAATTGTCCAGCTAGACCTTAGCAGTGCTTCGTCCTCTCTAATGCCCTGTCTCAATGGTCACCAAAGCCAGATGCTTTGGAGGGCTGGCTCTGGACGCTATTTCCTTATTCCTTTCTAGCCAGCTCTTCCCCTCTTTTCTCTCCTGTGTCTTTCATAGTCTTACGCCTCTCTCATTTGGCACCACCTTCCATTTTTCTGTTGTCTCAACCTCCACTACTAAATCATTCTGTCTCTTCCATCTCACAGTCCCCCTTGATATCAATATCTGGTTTCATTTCTGCACCAGAGCTTCCATAGCAGGAAGTAAAGCTCCTTCTCCAACCTCCACATGTAGCATGGGATCCTGGTAACAGAAACGTGCAGGGACCAATCGAAAGCAGAAAACAAGTTTCATTCCACGTCTGCACAAGGACACTCAGAGCTAGAGCTGCTCGGCATAATTGCTTGAAATCCCCATAGAAAGGCCAAGGACTGAGGAGGCCACGGAGGTTTTCAGAGCAGTGTGACTCACTATGACAGACACCTCACTGCCGAGTCACAGATGTAAGCCTTGAGATACCTTAGGTCTATCTTGCGCAAAGGGAATAACAGACCTGTAGCTGTAAGAGGTTTTTTAATTATTTTTTTTAAAGAACAGAGACTAAATACACAGACAGTCTTTCAATTTGGTTTTTTCCGGATACTACTGAAGCTTAATGAATAAATAAGTACAAAATTAAAGGCTCATTATCCACCCCAAAAAGTCCCTGTCATTTGTTAAACCTTTCAGAGGAAGCCAGGAATAGGGAGAAGTGCCCATTAGAAAGATAAACATATCACAGATCTGAATGTCAAATCAAATTGAGCAAAAATTAATTAACTCGGTGAGCGTTAGACGGGAGAGTCTGGTGTCAGCAGAGACTGTGTTTACCTGCTTGCCGTTTCTGGGCTAGCTCAGAAAGCACTGCAGGCTGTGCAGGAATTGATGGGTGCCGGGTGCCATCCTCACAGCTCACTTTCACGGAAGAAAACCTGTTCCTCATTTCAGAAACCACTTTTCTTCTGTCCTGAAGAAATTGTCTGTCAATGGGCTTCTCCTCATGCCAGATGCTCTGAGAGACTCCTCTCAAGCTGGGGACTTATTAACCCAAAGGTGTCCCTGAAATTGCTGTCCAAATTATTTGAAGGAGTTTTGGGTAAGGCCCCCGGTGCCAGCTGCTTTATGGCTACAGCACAGATTACAAATGATGCTCTGAAATGGAACTATCTGTAGCTGAGAGTTAATCCCCTTAAAATCAATAATTCCTGATCCCTGAAGCTGTTGTTCTGGTGATGGATGTCTGGCAAGTGAGAGCCAACTTTCTGAAATTATCCCTTTTCCTCCCTTCTCTGAAACAAGCTTTCCCCCCCGTTATTATACCAGCTGATAAAACAAATGTAATCAACTCTTTTCTGCTCCATAAAATAGTTACTGCTAATTACTAATTATTGGGAATAAGCTTCCTAGCCTATCTGGAAGCATTATAGTGACTGAGAGTTAACAGTAATC
>NW_010393523.1:289646-298089 GCF_000710305.1 Buceros rhinoceros silvestris | reverse complement strand
TGCCTCCCGAAAGAGCCACTATTCACTTGCGAGGGGTTACATATGGCACACCGAACTGACGTAAGCCAAAACACTGCTTGAAAGGGACCTTGATGATTTGTCAGATATTAATACACATTTTTACATGTGTTTGCATATGCGACTATTCATGGGAAATTGAAATTCAAGCCATTGCATCCAGTGGCTGCTTACTGGCCGTTTCAATATAAAACCACTTGATTTGTGCAGACGATTGCAGTAATTGCATGGGCAAAGAGTTGCTGCCTTGTGCTTTCCTCATGCAAAAGTCGTTTCTGGGCATTGGGAAGTGCTAGCAAGCAGAGCACAACCCCGCTGGAAAGTTAGGCCTGTGAGGTGCTTCCAGTCTAAAGACTCGCTCTCATTAGCAGTAAAGATGCTCGCAGTGAGGGTGATTTTCCCCTGTCCGAGTCAGGACTTGTTTATGGGGTGTTAGAGTGGCGGGTGCTTTTCCAAACTTAACTCAGAGATGATGCCTTCCACACGAAGGATTTAAAAACCTAAATGCTCCTTGCCAGGTGTTTTAGTCAGACATAGGGAGAAAACTAAGTTCTTGATGCTTCTCTGTGCTGGCATAAACCTGCAAGCACAGTCCATGGCTTCACCAGAATTTGTCAGGCAGTGCTTGGAAACCACAGACCTGCCAGTGTGTTTGAGTTGCCCAGTGTTTGAGGTGAGTTGCCCAGTGTTTGTGTCTTGTTGCACGGTGTTTGTGTCTTGTTGCACGGTGTTTGAGTTGAGTTGCACGGTGTTCACATCACCCACCCAGCCAGTTGGCTATTCCCTTCCGCAGTCTCAACTGTGGCCGCTGTGGCGATCACTGTTCTCATGACACAACCCATGTGGAAACTTCTTCCTTCACAGGAGGCAAAATATTTTCTTCAAAACCTTTTTTGCTTATCCAGAACAGAGTGTTGCCAAATGGCCCCATCATCACTTCTATAAATCATGCTCCGGTGGTTCCTCAAGTTCTTTTCCCTCTTAGCCATTCCTATCTCCACACTCAGGTATTCATCCTTCCCTTCTCTGGCCAACTTTACTTCCACTCTTCATACCAACCTCGCTGAAAGCAACCCCTTTTCTTTCCACACCTGTATTAAGTAGCATGTAACAATGTTTCTCCTTATTTTTCATTATTTTGCAAATACATTAAATCAAACACCATCTTAAACAAGTCTCAAAACCAGCCTGAATATACTCTGAGCACTGGCTGGGTATTTTTTCTCTCTTCATTGCATCTACAAAATAGTATGTGACACTATCCAAGGTGCAAGGAATCCACTTCAAAAATGTGCTTTAATTTATGGACTTACAGCCCCATTAATTCTGCTACCTAATTCCCCTGAAGGAGAAACAGAAAATGTTCATTACATGTAGAACACAGGAAAATCCATCACTTTTGATTTGCAGGAACTAACACAAACTATAGATAAGTCTTAACTACAGGAAGCAACATATGGAAGTGAGCTTCATCAGTGGTGAAGGGCATCTACTCCCATTCAGCCATGAACGGGAAAATAAACTTGTAGCTCCTTCATTGTGACTCAAACTCTCTCTTTATGCAAAGGCTTTTTTCTAATAATTGGGTTAATTTACTGAAGGAGAAATTTTGTAGAAAAATGGAGCCCCAGGAGGGAGCTATTCATGTGGGGTTTTTTAATTTGGCGAACATTTTTGCTGTAGAAGTGGAAAAAAATATGTTTTTTTAAAAAATGCTTATTTTCTCTTGGACTTCTAAAAATAAAATGGCACAGATTTTATGGACGTTAAAAAAGCCTTAAATAATGAAGCAATGAAAAACACACCATAATTTTTAAGTTTGATGAAGTGCTCTCAGTTCATCCAAAACATTTGCAGTTCAGGGTTTGTTTTCTGCTCTACCACCAAAAAAATGGTTCGTTCATTAACCCTTTCCCTCCCCATCCCTGCCAAACAAAATCCCCCAAACTTCAGATCGTATTCCACTTCAATTTGACTTGATATCAATTTTCTTCCACATTTTTACATTTTGCCTATGGACACTCTCTTATCCCGCTTCTTGACCAGCTGATGGCAAAGCCTACAGCTTATGAAGACATTTCAGAAGAGGAGATGAGCTCTACCTCACCCGAAGAGTGAGCTCAGGACAACAGCGGCCACAGAGCCAGACACGCGTTTCCATCCAGAGATAAAACTGTCTTGATTCATTCACATCTTAAATTTGACTCAGCCCAAACTTCAGCTGGTAACTTAATGAAACACAAAACCTCCCTACAGCTGTGAACACAAGGCAGTCATCGATCTGTGTTGTCTTTCTTATTTTCTATTTGTTCCAGCCTGAGAGAGCCTGTGTAAGTGGTGGAGTTGAGTCCAATAAGCAGAGACAGTCCCCAGGTTTGTTCCTGCGGGGCACTACGGCCTCAGCCAGTATTTCATTTCCTTGTGCCTGTCAGCTGAGAGAAGTGTCAGCAGACAAAAGCTCCCCTTGGTATGGGATGGCTAAAAGATTTATCTGTGGTCTGTGAAAAAACCCCAAACGAGTGAGGAAGTGTGCCCCAAGCTGATTACTCTTCCCAGGCACTGCAGGTGACAGCAGAGAGCTCAGCTGGCAAATCCCATCCGACCAGTCATCTTTCTATATTGCCCTCTACGCCAGTTGTCTTAGGCAAGTTCAAAGGATGAGGTAGAGCCCAAATCTAGAAAAATCTCCGTTAAATCCTTTTCTTTAAAACTTTTAACAAGTTCAGCCTCACGAACTGCCAAAAGGTAGTTAATCAAAACTCGTAGCGGTGCTGCTTCTGAGCTCCTGAGCGCTCTACAGACGCAGAAGAATCACCACCTAGACGGTATTTATAACTGATCCCGAGGCTCATAAATCACAGCACAATAAATCCTCAGTTAAGAGCACCACAAAAATGCCCAGGAGATAAGCAACCAACTAACTATTAAAATAATTAATACTGATCTTGTATAAAATGCTCTTTTTCACTAGTAGATTTCGAAGTGCTTGACAAAGGATGTCATTAGAGACCTGGTCAGCCTATTTTCATCTAAACTGTTTGCCACTGGGAAATGATGTCTCAATAAAGCTGAGGTGTCCCTTTATGCGTTGCCCCTTCTCTTGGTACTGCTAACACATGGTGAAAAGCCACACAAAATTAGAATGGCTTAAAAATATCTTTGTTTTTCATCTGAGCCATAAATTGTGTTTGAAATGAAATTTCCAGAAATAGTGCTGGGGGAAGGGGGGTGAAGAGGGGAGGGACAGGGAAGAATTTATAGTTTACAGCAGATCTTGTAAATAACTGAGTGTTGTTCCAAACCAGAAGAAAACACTTCTTAAAACATTTGCCACAAAATTATCACGCAACCATTTCAGCATCTCTGAGTAAGACAGGGGCAGATTGGGAACAAGGACAATGTCTTGCATGTCCCTGACCTCCAAGGGACCTTGAGTTCTCTGCTGACTCAAACTGCTGTCATTCACTGCCCATCCGCGACTGAACGTACCTGGTGGGTCCTTTGACAAGTTTCTCTTGCGTGTTCCCAATTAGATCTTGTGAAAGCTAAAGAGATATTGGTTCCTGCTAATGAAATCAAAGGCTCTTAAAAGCCCTCTGTGCCCTAGGGTTATGCATTCATAATTTACAGTGACTTGGCTGCACATTCACTCTTGCCTCACAGGAGCCAGCCCTCTGCTAACCGCCGCTGCCTGTGCCGGGCACAGATAGCTTTTATTTATTTCTTAAAAGACAGTTGTTAATCAGTTAGAGCAACCGGTTGCAAAATACTTTGAGCCAACTGGATTAAAGTGATTATGGGATTATTAAATGGATTAAGTTCCATCGATAACTGGTTGTCAGCCAGAAGAGCTCAAGCCCTAATCAGCTGAAGAAAAAAGACCATGCCAACTGCTTACATTTGTGGTTCACCTTGAACTTATCTGTAACTTCTGCTGGTTTCAGTCATGTTTCTATAGCAACCAGGGTAATTGACATTAATTACCATATTTTGTCTGTGGTTATTTTGTGCTAATTTCATTTTCTAATTGCTTTGAATTATAATGCGAGACCATAGTAACAGTTTTTCACTGGTTTTCATAAGGTTTTGAGGGCATCAAGATGCATTCCCTCTTCCCCCCAACATACTCTCATGAGGTTCGTTATACAAATGTGGGGGTCCCAGTGCCCAGGGTTTGTTCAGCTGAGGAGAGAAGGCTTCAGGGGGTATAGGAGTTGCTTCCCATACCTATGAGGAGGTCATAGAGAAGACAGGTCACACTCTTCTCAGCAGCAAATAGTGGGAGGACAAGAGACACAAAGGGTATAAATTGAAACAGTAGGTCACACTAGACATAAGGAAAAAATTTCTCCCCATGAGGGCAGTCAAACACTGGAGCAACTTGCTCAGAGAGGTTGTGCCGTCTCTATCCTTGGAAGCTTTCAAAACCTGACAGAAAAAAAGTCCTGGACTACCTCTTCTGGCCTTACGTTATAGATGAACTTGCTTTGGGTAGGAGGGTAGATGAGGGTTATCCTGTGGTCCCTTCCCACCTTAATGATCCTGTGACTGTATGTTCCTGTGACCCTACAATTATTCATTTCTTTCGTTATTTCTGTATAATCATAAAAATGATGAGCGCACAGCATCTCGTAGGGTGCAGCAAGATTCATACTCTGCCTGAAAACTTCTGCTCTGTTTTCATTCATTCACGACAGGTATTCAAGAACTATTCCCATCAAAGATCATGGCTCCAGTGTACAGGTGTACGTCCTCACACCTGAGATTCTGACTCCAAATCCCCAAAGGTACTTAACCCACTAGCCCCCAATAGAAAACATTGCTTAACCATTTTGGGAAATTTTACCCTAAGTCAAGAATATTTTCAGATTCCAGAAACCGATTGCAAGGAAAAATACGTCACCTATTTTTGCTAATTATGATCAAATAAAAATACAGAATAATAACCAAATATTAACATTTTGGAGGCCTAGACTTTAGGAGGTGTTAGAAGTCCTAGAGTTCCTGTGATACCAGTGGAAGCTGGAAGCACATGGGACCCAGTTTGAGCCGGTTCTTGAGCACCTCTGGTAAGCGTGGGCTTTTTACTTGATGTTCAGTTATCTTCTAGAGGGAGCCCACAACTGTAAAGTGTCATTGCTCCTTTCTGAAATAGTTAATGTATGCTATAAAACTACTGTACAGCATCGCTGGTGTCAGGCTGGAGAAAAAAAAAAAAGGAATTTTACTCTAACTGCAAAAATTGAATTTTTGCATAAGCATGAAAACTTCAAAGCTCCTCTAACAGCAGTGAATGGGGCTGTGTTAGACTCACTGGAGAAAGAAAAAGGTCCTGTAATTCTCTGTGTTACTGAAAATCTTACCAGGGCATTACAGTCACGCAAGCTGCAGGTTCAAAATGTAGTTTTTGTTCAGAAATAATAGTAAGAATAATGCTGTATTATTCTAAGATGTGTTGGAAAGAGACTTTCTCCTGTGTGTATACGTGCATCTCTCAAAATGCAGGCGTCTTGAGCTGGGAATAGCACACACTGAGAGGTGTAGAGAAACACATCAGTTCACCAAAAGCACTGGAAAGCCATCGTGTCTGCAAACCAACCCAACTCCAAACGCTAATAACAAATTCTAGAAAGTATCTGAAGGCATTGCCCATTTACTTCTGATGCTCCAGCTAAGATGTGTGGAGTTCATGGAAGGGATGATACCTCTGTCATTTAAAAACCAAAGATGTTTGTCCTGGAAAGCTTTGTTCTAGGCTGAGGCATGAGTACGGCCACCCTCACTGTTGAGGAGATGGGAATTTTTACCTGCGGATGTGGCAGAAGCACATGTTTGTCCTGGAAAGCTTTGTTCTAGGCTGAGGCATGAGTACGGCCACCCTCACTGTTGAGGAGATGGGAATTTTTACCTGCGGATGTGGCAGAAGCACCATGATGCTCTGCAGGGTTTCTGTGAGGTGAATGGTGTTATCTCAGCAACGGCATTTCTGAGGTTCCTGTCCTTTAACCGGCTTTGTCCTAATATGTGACAGCTGTTCCAAAGCCCCAAAAGAAAAAAACAAAAAAAGATGAAATGCCTCTACCAGCCTAAGCTGATTCAGCTGCCTTCTCCGCTGGTTAAACAACAGGATAAAAACCTTTATTAGTCTTAGCACTGAAGGCAGGTAGAGAAGGAGGGGGTGGGAACTGCACACAGGACAGATGAGCTTCACGAGGCTTCTTAGAAGAGCAAGATTTAAGCTGTTATATTTAGTATGTATGTCCTTGGTGAGCTTTCAAGGTATTCATATAAGGATTATTTAGGTTTTTTCCAAACAATTTTACAAAGCAACAATTTTCTTTGGTGCTTGCACAGCCATTCACAAGCAAATTGCATCCATAGAGGCAGAGATACTGAAAGACGAGGTGGTTTTGGAGCTTGGGCCTTCTATTGCTGTAGTTTCAGAGAGAACATTAGATTTTACTTGTAAGTCTTCACAAATATTTTCAGAGCCTGAGTTATACCCATATAACTACATGGATCTGTGGGTCATCTTGTGATGGTGCCTCTGAATCACAAAAAACACAGCCCTGAAAAAAGGGGGGAGAGGAAGGCAGAGGAAAAGAAAGGTCTGACTGGGCCTGCTCTCAAACAGTGCCTGGAGTAATTTCCTCACCTTCCGCCTTGCTTGCAACCTCCTCTTTGCTGCCATGCTCGGAGATGGCCTTTGTGATGCTGTATGTGGAGGAGGCAGCAACCCCTTAAATTTCACTGCAGCACGGTCTCTCTGAAGGAGCACCGTCCTGGCTGTGAAAACCAGCCAGCAGAAACGAGGGGAGTAGACCCGGCTGACGGGTGCCAGGAGAGACGAATGGGACACGGGATAATGTGCCGCACTTCCGAACACCTTCCCTTAACGAACAAATACGTCTATTAAAAAAAAAATACATTTCGTTATAACAATTCAGCACTGCAGTCAGATTCTGCGGTGTCTGAGTGATGGTTTATTAACTCAGACATTGCTGCGTAGAGAGCACTTGCAGTCTTTGGCCTCACACTTAATAACTCACTAAGCATGAATGGGTTCAGTAATTCATTCCTTGTCTTGTGTGGCTGCTCAAAAAGCTCATTGGGCTGAAATTTATGGCTTGTTCTCACAAGATTGTGAGCACCTCCTGCAGGTCTGTGACAGCCCTGTGCTCCCTCTAAGCCATAGCTGAGCATCGCCTGGACCAGCTCCTTCTCCTCACCTGTGCTGAGACAGGATGAGTCACCTTTGTGTTAAGCTTTTGTAAGAATTCAGGTTCGACTGCACCCCAGACTCGCACTTTGATCCTCTGTGACTTTAAAGCCACACTGTCCTTTCTGCGTCTGATGTTGTACAATTAACTGTTGGGGTGGTGGGGAGGCTGGAGAATGAGGGTGACATTGCAGAGACAAGAAAGTAAAACGGAAGCAGCTAAAGGAAACAGAGGATGTGCATCAGAGATAATTATTAAACATTTGTGTTTGTAAGGGGTTTCTGATGGCCTCTGGCTATACTAGCTAACAGTGCAATTGAGGGCATGACAGGAAAAAGAAACATTAGTGGGCCCATATAAAAAGGTGTATCTGAAGTCCTCCCCTCAGTGGGGGGACAGCAGCGACATGCAGAGGAGGATCAGCTCAACCCCTCGGCACCTTCAGCTAAAGCGCAATCTTTTCCTGGCGAATTATATTGCCCTTGAAAAGCTGACGGAGCCACAGCAAGAAGAAACGTGGCAGTAAACAGTCACCAGGTTCTGCCTTCAGATGCTGGCGCCTCGCGCATTGAGCCTTGTCACTCAGCGCCGGGAGACCATGTCCTGGCTATGAACAGATGTGGGCAGATGAGCAGCCACTGGTGGGGGGACGCTTGAGATCCTCCGGTATAGGAGGCAATTATCTTCTCCTGTGATCTTTTTGTGCTGTCCTGTTTCTTTTTGAAGATGGGAACGCCAAGTTGAGTGACAGACTCTTCCTGCTGTGGATTCTACTGCTATTTCCTTGTAGTAATCTCTAAAATTGGCTTTTTCAAAGAGACTAAGGAAGTGAGAGTCCTCAAAGGGACACAAACATCTGGTCCCCTTGGGAAAGCCCAGCCTAGCCTATCTACGAATATGAAAGCATGGAGCCTGTAAACCTGTGAGGCAGAGCTGTGTTAGATGCCCAGAAACACAGAAGGAGGGGTGTGATTTACTCAAGGTCATTCACAATGTCAGATGCAGAGCTGGGAAATAACACTTGTATCTTCCACCTCCCTGTTTGGGTTTCAATCACCGAAATACCCTTCCTCTCCCTCACAGAGGCAGAGGCTCCACTTCTTCACTCACCCAAGCCCGGTATAAATCAGGAACAACACCACGCAAGTCCCCAGTGTTACTTGAGGAGCGAGAGAAGAGTTGAGGAGTGTCTAATGCCTAGATTC
>NW_010393523.1:258279-289534 GCF_000710305.1 Buceros rhinoceros silvestris | reverse complement strand
TCTAATTCCTAGCTTCACCAGGGATTTCAGCATTAGTTGGATGCCTAAATGCCTTTGTGAATTGAGGCTCGAGTGTCTGTGTTCATCAATGAAGCAAAGGGGGGGAAATAGTAGCTGTAATTAGAGCAAAAAGAATGCCAGAAAGTAGCTGCATGAATAGTCTCTCATACTGAAAACGTCTGGCTTCAGGCTCACTGGTGCTCACTGGCATGAGAGGGAGTTTGTTCATCGGTGCCTGCCACAGTGTTCTGTCAACAGGAGCACCAGCATATTCAGTCCTGCAGCCGTTTGGAGGGTGAACATTTCAAACTGGAAAGCATGAATGGGAAGGTAAGTGTCAGTCCCCATGGGAGAGCACGTGCAGTGGCAGTGTCCACTGCAAGGGTCACCCTCCCATGGCGGAGAACAGGGAACTTCATGCACCATGTGTGACCGACCCCCAGCTTTTGTAGTCTATAAATATTATGGACTTGCATTCAACCCATAAGGTGAAAATAATGTGTAAGGGAAGAGGCTGCACAAAGCTGAGCAACCAGGAAAGAAGTAACACCTTGTGAGCAGTTTATGTGTGGAAGGAAAGGATATTTTGTTAGAAATGGCTCATAATGAGCTCATCACTTGGCCTGTTTCATGCTGAACAGTGTCACTGCTCCACCAGTGGCAAATGATGACAGTGTAAAGTAACACCTGCAGCTCCCCACACCTGTGGCTAGAGCCTGGCTTGCTTTCAAGCAAAAAGCTTCAAAAGACCATAACCTTATCCAAAGGTCTTTTGAACACATGTATCCTTGGCCATGATTCTAGTAAGAGGCATCGTTTGGACTTCCTGGGGAATCATCTCCAACATGATGCTTAGGGGCAACAGACCATCTAAGCACCTGAAAGACAGTTCCTGCTTGTTGGTGGATCACTTCCTACCAGGTCATACCCAACCAGTTTTGTCTGTTTGGAAAACCATAACAAAATACATTGTGGGCCAAATAACCCCTGTAACTACAGCCGCAGTACTGGCAGGTGCCTGCTGTTTGCTCTGTAAGATCCACGTTTATGCACATACACCCGTGTTGATAAACTGGAGTTTTCTGGTATTTATGGTGAGATAAGTAGAAAGAAACCAGGCACCCACGAGGCCTCGTCAGGCAAGAGCTTTGCGAAAGTGTAATGGATGATTGGCCCGGACTCAGAAGCCATTAGCTTATTGTAATTTGAGCAAAAGGCAACAAAACTGCGAGATGGGCTGAGACCGAACAGTAAAATTATTTTGAGGAGATACTTGTAATGTCTTGGATGTTTTGACACTGGCAACCATTGACAAATTATTTGTAAAGTTCCTGTGATCTTAGTGACATAACCTGACTGGGATTTAACCAACCCCACAAAGATCCTCAAACACACAGCATAGCTTTATATGCAAATCAGACAGCTTCGGTTACAAAAGAACACGTTTCAGGAAGAGTCCTTTGGAGCCATCCCCAAGACAGCATCTGCCCCGCCAGCGCTAACCTCATTCTGCCAGTCAAGCCTGTATGGGTGCCAAAGTGCCACCCCTGCCAGCCCCAGCCCGTCTTTGATGTTCGTTGGGCAGGGCTGGGATGGGGGATGGCTTTCCTTCCAACTCCTGATGAGGGAAAAGCCAAGCAACCTTCCCAAACCACAGCCCTTCTTTGCACGAGAAACAGGAATAGCGTTAACAATGCTGAAAGAGGTGTAGGAACAATTTATCTGAATTTGGCTTCATTACTTAATTTCATCTTTGAAACTAATAATAACAAATGCTAATTTTGCTTCCTGTTACCATCTGAATGGAACCCGTGAATTTCTGAGAGAATTGGAGTCTGGCTGGTGAGATCTAAATTTAGCTCAAGTAACAAGTGTCAGCCCCTGCTAATCCCACTCTAATCTAACAGCTCACCCTGGCATTTGTGCAAAAATTAGCACCTTCTGCTGTATTCCCTGCTGCCCACATGTGTGGGAATGTTTGGGCACTTGAGGTTCTCCAGGTACAAGCGCAATTTGTGGCTGAAATAGATAGTTTTGTAAACGTTCACTGGGAAAGCACCTGTTTTATAAACTTGTCACCAGGAAAAGCCTGTACAGCTTTTAACCCATAGTTTGAGAGTTCCAAGCAGTGCCTCTACAAACCTTGCTTTATTATCTGGAATTCCTGTATTTTATGCCATAATAGACGAGGACAAACAACCTTATAGACACAAAAGACGTCATACGTGGAGTATATACAGCAAAACAGCTGGACACCGACTTCTGGATGCACAGAGGGGTGAGAGCTGGTTCTTGCTGCCTCCTGCCAAGCCAGCGACCCTCTGGAGGAAGCGCCGCTGAGAGAGCCCGTGGCCAGCAGCTGGGGCTCAGCACGGGCCGTGCCTGCACCGCTGTGCACGGACAGATAGCATGACACACCGTGAGCCTGCGTGGTGAGGCTGCAGGCAGCGAGGCTCCTCTTTTTCTTCTAGATTTCAGTCCAGTCCACTACAGTGTAAGAGGGCAATGGACAAGCGTGGATGCCTTAGACCTCCCTGGGTGTTTGCACAGAAACATAAAGCAACCAGCCCTGCTCACAGACAGAAAGGTTGTCTTCTACCCACCCCCCCAAATGTTCGAAAATATAATAGAGCATAAATACATACCTTCAAGTAGACTGGTTTTTTCCTCTTGCCTACACAGTAGATTATAGTTAATTAAACCTCTGCTCACATAAACAGAACAAGAAAGGATGTAAAAGTAATGAGCTGACAACACGGTCTGTATTATGTTGGGCTTCTAAGAGAATTTAATTTGGAGAAGAATTATGCGCAGGCTGAAAGACAGTCCATTAAAGTGAGCCAACTGTCTGGAAAGAGATAAAACCAGAAAAAAAAAAAAAGTTCTGCCTCCCGTGAAATAAACACCAAGCCCGCACCATCCTCTTACCTTGCGGGTGGCACAGCTACACATGCGAATGCAAGAGGGCAGGTGGCCCGTGAGCCCCAGCCACGGGGACAAGGACACCCGGCACCTTCCTCCCAAAGAGAGGTGAGAACCACAACAGCGATGGTGAGAGAGCTCATAAGCGTGATGGGGAAAAAATGCCTGAGTCTGGGTAACTGTTGGGAATACTGACTCTGGAAAAGCCCTGCCCACGTGTGAGGTTCTGTGAATATCTTCCCGTGCGAAGCACCATGAGTCTGTCCTGAACAGTTTCTGGTCCAAACTGATGCATGGTTTGCAAAGGGTTGAGGTGGTGCTGCCTGCTGTGATTAACATTTCTCTCTATTTTTTTTTTTAAATCATAGATAGACAGTCAACGAATCAGCACAGTACATAGGAGGTAAACTGAGGCAGTGCCTCTCACACTTAGAAACCAATGCAGCAGCAGCCAAACGCAGGTGTCAGCCAGCCACCTCCAGAGCGGGCGGGGAGCAGAGGCTGCCCCCGGCCCGGGGCAGGAGCAGTTACAGCCATCGCTGGGTGGCAGGAGCACGAGGGCAGGAGACAACTGGTCCTCTGGCCACCTTCTGTCCCACAAAAGTCCCACAGGGACCTTGGGGACTCACACAGGTTAACACAGAGCTATCACACGCTGGATGCACATGTTCTCCTGGTTGCTGCTGGCTTCTCCCTCTTGCTGTCTCGCTTACGGGTGGTTCCTTCTTTAAACAAAGCGTACAGAGGAACTCAGCAAAACAACACGGCAAAGCGTGCGTGACGGGATTACCAAACAAACAAGCCAACCTGCTCAGGGCACTCGTTTCCCTGTGGTGATCTCCTCAAGGAAACTGATATCTAGGACAATCAGTTTTAAATAAAATACCTTTTCTAGTACTATTTTTCTTTTAATAGAAAAGGCTCTGGTGTTAAAATGATTTGCACTGCCTATGGATCTCCCTCAAATTATTTAACTTTATGAGGCGAAAGGTTGTGTCGCTTAATCTCTTCCCCACCCAGACCCTTCCCACAGGCTGTAAAGAAATAATCCCTTCAAATGCTTCCTTGGAAACATTTTGCTTAAGCCTCAGGGGGATGATGTTGATGAGAGCTGAGAAATTAAGGGATTTGTTTTCTTCAGTTTTGAGAAAACAGGTGGAAGTAATTTTGAGGAGAATGAAACCAAGTTTTTTTTAATTCTCTAAGCAATTTTTAAAAAACAACAAACTACTATTTAATTCAGATTGATGAAATCATCTTCTCCAGCCACTCTTAAGGGGTAAAATATTTCTAAATAAGTATGAGAGAACTTTAAAACATACACTGACACACACCACAAACACAGTTCATTTCAGTAGCCTGGAAGAGATTCACCTTAAAGATCTCCCCATCATTCCCCCCATGTCGGCTCTGAACAGGCTCACTGAGTTCAGGGCAGGAACTTACGGTGTGCTGAATTAAGTGAAAAAATTGAGTTGTTCCTTTCGTCCCTATTGTTTTGTTCAGCACTTTCCCCTTTCCTGTGTTTTTGGAAAACTTCAGGAGGACCTATACGATGCAGGGGCTGAAGCTGGGTATCAGCCACCAGGAATGAAGGAACAATCTGAAAAGAAAACGAGAGAACCTTTCCATTTGCTTGGCTTTTGCCAGCTGGCCAGATGCCTGGAGGGTCAAGGGAGAGCGCAGCGTTGTCTCGTCTGGATTTGCACAATGGAGAAGTTCTATCTGCTCCCCCGCACACCCCTCTGCTTTTGTCTGCTGCCCGTTTGGGTGGGCAGCGATGATTGCTGTTGCAGGAGCATTATCTCCCTGCTTCCAAAGGGATGAAATCTGGCCGAGTCCATTTGTTTTGTGTACTGACAATAATCCTTTCGTTTCCGAGAACCACAAAGGTCCTTAAAATAAATACCAAACCCATGCAAACTAAAACTACCAACGTTCTGACTGAGATTCTCAGAAAAGCTGAGCACTCGCTCAGCAAAGCGTTTATCCTACAGGCACCGAAGGCTCCTGGCTGCGCTCCCCGGTGGGCTCTGATCGGCTATTGCACACAAAGCTTCGCGTGGGGCCTTGCTGACAGGGTGCTGTTACTGCACTGGGTGCTGTTACTGCACTGGGTGCTGTTACTGCACTGGGTGCTGGTCCTGCACCCAGGCTGGGCCAGCAGCACTGGTTTCATCCAGAGCTCTCAGTTCAACCCCAGCAATGTGCCTGGGCAGTTGTGACGGTGTCTTGGAGGAGAGCGGGGGTCTGATGTGCAGCCGGGTGTTAGAGGGTTGTGCTCTCCAGCACACAGGCTCTACGGAAGGACGTGGTGGTTGCACCAGGCGATGTTGCTGCGCTTAGCTGAGTGAAGGACCAAGGCCTTGCTAAGGAACACACAACAGATCTCCAAGGGTTTTTCTCTTCTTCTGGGCACACTCTGCCACTCAGTCACAGCTTTACTGAGCTCAGATGGAGAGAATCGGGAGCAGTGGGTGGCAGAAGAGGCTGAGCGATCCCCTTGGGAGCTGCACTCATGTTACCACCTCCAGAATTGAGGGAGAAAAGCTGCGAGATGCAGATGACTTGCCTTGGGGGATCCTCTTTTCAAGGTTCCAGAGGTTGCAAACAGACTATTTGCAGTGAGATGTAGATTAGCTGTATGACGTGAGTTTGGAGACATCCCTGACAATGTTCACACAACAGCTGGTACTTATCCCCTTGGGAGCTGCACTCATGTTACCACCTCCAGAATTGAGGGAGAAAAGCTGCGAGATGCAGATGACTTGCCTTGGGGGATCCTCTTTTCAAGGTTCCAGAGGTTGCAAACAGACTATTTGCAGTGAGATGTAGATTAGCTGTATGACGTGAGTTTGGAGACATCCCTGACAATGTTCACACAACAGCTGGTACTTGCAGACTTTCTGGAAGCTGAGCTGGGACAAGGCTGATAGGTTCTTTGACATGACCTGGCAAATCTGTTCTGCTATATATAAAAGGTGGTATAGAAAGAAGTTGGCTTAGTTCCCCAGCCTTGGCAGCACTCGCTCATAGCCGGATCTCCTCTACCCATTTTCTTTTTTCCGCTCCTTAGCCAACCTCCCATCCACCTCAGAAGAGCATTTCCATCCATCCTTTCCTGTGCTCTGTCTCCATTCAGGATGTATGGTAAGGACCCAGCTCCTTCCAACATCCCTTTTTCACTGTCCCACCTTCAAATAAGCTCCGAGTTTCCTTACAGCTGGGTGTGCTGAAAGAACAAAGTTAGGGTGATGATGCGATGCTTGAATATAGCTTCAGCCCTGAGAGAGGGAGCCCACGCTGCTGCACACCTTTACCAAAATTATCCTGAAAACGAACAACATTCTTGTCTGTGGTTATTTCAACAAAACCAATGTCCAGAGAGATCCTGCAAAAATGATGCATCCCATGCTGCTGGTGCTAACTGGAACCCAGCTGTAGATTCTTACCAACAAACACTGATTTACAGTTGGCCTCTGAACATGACTTGAGTCCATTCGTTTCCATGCAGCACCTCCAGGCTGCTACAGCTGCTTCCCAGACACCGGCACACTCGATACTGCTCCAAAGCTATTGGACATCCTGTTAGATCCTTCGCTTGCCGGGCCATTGTCTTGTTGTTATTAGCGGGAGATTAGAAGTTTAAGGCCTCAGAGCTTAATGGCCTCAGCGGGTGGAGAGCATGGCACTAGCTGTGAAAATGACAAAAATCGATAGCTAATCCAGTGCAGTCAGTCAACCTTTTCAAAGCCTCATCCATATTGATTGCCAAGGGCTGCTCTTCCTGTCCCTTGACGTAACCAGTCTGTTTGCTCAGCAGACAGACTCGCTCTCTTCCACTCTCCCCCCACTTTGGGGGGCTTTTTACCCTTAGAAATGGATTACTTAGATCCCCCCAGCTTTTCATCTCTGTAGCTGCTGTCAGAGGGATGATTAAAGGGGAGGCAGACGGGGCAACCATCTCCTACAAATCAAGGAAGAGTTGATCTGTGGTGTGATGGATGTTTCAGGAAAGGAGCAGGCGGGTTTTGACGTGGAAGGAATGGAGGACATCTGCTCAGGTTGGATAGTTGCAATCCAGGTAGAGAATGCAGGGGGAAAAAAAAGACTTCTGTCTCCTTTTCCCATCGCTTTAAAGATACATCAGAGTCACAACTCTGATGGAAAAGTCCCTATGGCACTGCGTGAATTCAGGGATTAGGTGCAAGTTTTCCTCTTGCAAAGACTTTTTCCTTCATTCACCTTGCTCTGGATATTTGCAAGACAAATTTTAGGGGCCTCTAGACACCCTTTAAAGAAAAACACCAATATAAGGACTCCTGTTACTAGAAACAGCCCAGCACAGTCATGCTGAGCTGGGTCACCCCTGGGCAGAGCGCTGAGCTGAGATCACCTCTGCCATGTGCAACTTTCCTACTGCTGTGCATCCACACCCCACCATTGCCCACCCCCAAAACCACACAGCTACTGACAAAGCAGAAAGGCAGGGAGGACCCAGCAGCCCCAAGCTCAGAGCAGGCTCAGCTGGGAATGGTCCCGCCTTTCCAGCCTCCTCCGTGGCCATCCACTGCCATTAAACAAGCGGCAGTTCACAGCAAACCAGAGTGTGTTTGAAGTAAAGACACCGTTTAACGTGTGAGCTTGGCGATGCTTTGAACTGCATCTCAACTGACCCACAGACTAATAGTATCAAAATACACATATTTTGCATTGGCAAATTAAAAAATCTCACCTGCGGGTGTTCTACAGTTGCTGAGCCACATGGGCATCCGTGTTACTGTCAGGGTGTCTGCAGAGCTGGGCTTGCTGTTGGGTGTATCCACAACGTAAGAGCACTCCAAAATGACTGAACAACACTGCAAAGACAATGGGAGAGGCTTCCTCTGCTGGTGGCACTGTCACCTCTGTCCACTGCCCTGGCAGAGAAGAGGTCAGTGAGACAGGGCTGCAACTCAGAGCCAGGTGCTCACCCTACTGGGAAGCAATCTTTTGCCCCCATCCTGCAAACTAAGCACAGGAGGGGGACCAGAAAGCTGGAACTTCACAGCAGCTTCACCTGTGCCCACATCCCCAGCCCTGCAGTCAGACCAGGGCATCACTGGTGCTTGAGCTTGGTGGGTATTGTCCTTTCAAAGACTTGTTCATTCGGTGCTCCAAGCCGACCAGGCACTGTTAGTGTGGGGAGATAAGGAAGCATAATTTGCTGTAATGCTTTTCTCCCCAGGCTGCTTCGCTGTGCCTCAAACAGAGCACATGAATTCTGTCTGTCAAATCCAGTTACGTTTTATTCCATCTCCCGTAGCTAGGATCAGAGGGCAGACATTTATCAAGCAAGCAACCGAATTACCAAATTGCATTCCTAAAACAATTGAACAAAAAAGCCCCTCTGTGACTCTGTTCTGGAGAGGAGACACAAACACTCAGTATTTTTCCTTGTAAATTGTGCTGAAGCATCTGCTATCGTTACACCACCTGAATGACTCCAGCAAAACAGCAGCAAGATAGTCACAGCAGACAACCACTTCTTAACCACACTCTTAATGCTATTTCTTCTGTAAGAAATTGTGCCATCCACAAAATACATCATTTCCTGAGTCCACAGGTTTCAGGAGCAAAGCCACCTCTGGGCCTGTTGCTCTGTTTTGCCCCAGGCTAACAGGAAAGAATAGCTCTGGGCTCCTCTAAGGCGGTGCTTTATTACGCTTGCAGGTGGGACAATCTGGCAGCAGAGGCTATGGCTGGTCCCCTTCCTATCCAGCTGGTGTTAATAGCCTTTTCTGAAGTCATCTGGTACGAGAAACAGGGGAGATGCTGAAGATCAGCTTTTCAGAGCCATACGGCAAGGTCTGCTGGCCAAGATGCATTTATTTTAATGAGAAGTCAGTGAGCAAGTCCCATAACATCTTCAGCTGGCATGATCCAGCACATGAAAGAGGAGGAATTGGTCTGAAACATCATCTGCTGTCAGAGGGTAGCTGGCAAACTTCTGATGAAGCATTTTCCCTCTAATGAGTTTCTCTCAAAGACTTGATGAGCTAGACCCTGCCCCAGGCACCAGTCTGCTGGTTGACCTTCATGTTATAGACTAGATAGATCTCATAGACACAGATAAACTTCAAGGAAGAAGTCCTTGAGGTGACCGTGACCAGGAGACCATGCTGTCCAGCAAGAAGGGCTGTGAGTTTTGTGCAGTTTTAAATCCAAACTATCACTGAGCTGCATCACAGCCAAGTCTGGGGGATGTCACTCCTCGTCCCTGCTGCAGGCTGGTGACCGCATATATACCCCTGCAGCAGGATCTTTCCAGCTGTTGCTCTCAAAGTTGCTCCCTCCCAATTGCCATACGTGACACTTGCAGATACTTCTCCTTTGGGACCTGAGAACTGTATTTTCTAACTACAAAGAGACAGTTCCTTCAATACAACAATTGCTGTATTTGCCAAGAAGAACAGAAGAATGGCTGAAAGGGATGTAGCTGCATGTATTCTGTTCCTGAAGGTCGGTAGCTCCCTCAGGAGCCACCACAGATGGACTTGTCCATGAAGTCCCACATTGCCCGAGGAACCGGAGCCTTTGCTCCTCTCCAGCTCTCCATCTGCCTGCCATGGCAGCCTCCCTCTCCACTGCTTTTTCTTCAGGCTGTGATCTACAAGGTTTAGGGGTCCCTTTGATCCTCAGCTTAGCCTTGGGAAGACTATGCTTTACTATCCAGGAGGGAGAGGCAGAAGCCTTCCCCAATTAGTAACTCCTCGCTTTGCTCTTGCTGGGGTTTGTAAGCTCGCTGGTCTGGCTCAGCATTTTAACAGCCCTTTTGATCTCACCCCCGCACACCAACTCATCCGAGGGGAAACAGAGATGTGTGAACACCACCATTTGGAAACAGTGTTTGCTCTAACTGTGAGGGAAACAGCCAGTGCTGGCCTAAGGGACACGAGAGGTACCTTTTCCTTGGGACACGTTTGCTCTGACATGGGCACCATCCCCAGCCCACATCCACCCGCCTGGCCACAGGTGCCTGTCCCAGGAAGGCTCATCCCCTTTGGCTTTGTGTAGTCCGCAGAGAGAGTCCAGCTGACAGCAGAGTGTGCTTCAGAGGACTTCTGCACTCCCTGTGGACCAGATAAAGAGAGCAGGTTGTTAGCAAAGGCAACTGCGATTGATAAGCGAGGTAGGCAACGTGATCTCCTCTGCTGTGTTCCTAAAGGGACCATTTTTCAGCTGAGATGCCAAAGCAAAGTCTTACCTACTTGTAATAAATAAAAATCCTGGGTTTAATATTCTGCAGGGGGAAAGTTCTTATCCCAAGGGCAATGACTACATTTTCCTATGAGTGGAGGTGTTAACCTTGTTGTACTGACTACATTTTAACCTAAATTATTGCTAAAAGGTATGAATTTTTTATGTCATGATGACCTTTCCAAGGAAAGCTCAAGGCTTTGTAGATGCCGCACAGTGCTTCAACTCTGTAGCAAGGAGCACCAGTGTTGACTAGACCACGCTAACAAATAACTTCACTGCTTAATAGGACAAAATACTCCCGCTGAAGTGCTGAAAATTAGATTCCCAATTCTCTACTTAGGCAGTACACAGTAGTGCACCTGATCAATGAATTATGCACTTCAGAGCCCATTTTGGCCACTCAGATTTGCAAATTCAGGCTCAGTTTTCCAGTGGACATAACTAACGGCGATGGGGTTAGCTTAACCACTGCACAAACAGCAAATAGGTAATTACTTTTTCATGCATTCATTAAGCGTTTAACCAGCTTTTATACACGTAAGCGACATAGAACAAGGTAGTTTTAACAGGTTCATTTGGGATTCAGATTGCAAAGATGTTAATTGGCATTTAATAGTTCTGTAATTGATCTCTGTCATCTAATGTTGTGGAAAAAAGTGCTAAAGCCTATTTCAGCACAATGGAAAATAGGATAATGTAATATTAAACATATCATCAAGATACATATTTATTTCAGCTATATAAAGCTAAACTAAGCTACGCAAGAATTAATTTGCTAGTTCAAATCTGTATCAATCTTCAGGATTTTGTTTCAAACCACCCACAGAATTTTAGGAGGCAACAGTTTCACATGGCAATTCAGAAAATATGATTATATGTAATAATGGGAGGGGGCTACATCATTCTATACCATGCATGCATACCTACCTTATTCCGTTCTTAATAATTAAGTACGTATCAGTATATTTACAGAAGCCCAGGAGCAGGTTCTTGTGAGAGGTGATGTGTGTGCAATCATTAACGTAATTGCCTGGTGCTTATGCGTTTATAGCTCTTCTCATGACCCAGAACTACAGCAGGCTGTAAGCTGAAAGCCTCTACGCTGCTTCTCTGGGTAGTTCTGAATAAATATACCAGGATTTTGTCCAGGTAAAACATACCTGATACCTTGGAGCCGGTCACTGAAAGTTAACATGAGGTTGGCTTTCATAGCAGGGAGCCATCATTTGTGGGTTTTATGACTATTGAGTGAAATTCAGGCCGTAAGGGGGCTGGCAGGGGAGACAGAGAGCTCTCTACGACTGAAACAGGAAAGAAGGAACGCTAAGAGGACTCAATTGCAGTGATTACTTCCACACATCACTGCTTGCATCATGGTGAGCGGAGCAGGCAGGTAGGGCAGTTCATGATCCAACATACATCTGCATTTACAGCCTCCTCCCGTCAAGCCAAGTCCCTGAGGTGAGTACAGGGTTACCTGCAGGAGGGCAAGAAACTGCCTTGCACAGAGCATTGGCTCAACGGGAAGGGCTTGAAATAACTTCACTGCGTTAGCATCCTCTGGAGCTTTAACATCAACAGAGACAGGGCCTGATTTATCCAGGGGTGCGTGAGCTGGATCGCTGCTCTGGGGCTGGAGCTTGTATCAGCCTCACTGGTATTCCAGCTGATATCAGAAGATGCACCGAACTGTCAGAGGCATCACCGTTTGTCCACATCAAACCATCTTCTGAGGCTTTTCGTAACTTAACTCCGAGTATTGAGCTGCAGTCTGATTACACAGCTTTCTTCTCAGTGTAAGTAATCTGTCTCTGACGAATTATTTTGCGATTTTTTTTCCCCTCACTGGTTTTTCAGCCTGAAAAATGAGCAGCTGCTCCTGATCACACAGATTTTTAATCTGAAAAGCCATTCAGAATACTGTTTCTCAGTGATTTTTTAAGGGATACTGTCAAATTGAATCTGTACAAACGGAATTTTGGCTCTTCTTGTAAGTGCTGTGAAATTCCCTTTATTTGCCAAAGGAAATACTAGTAGAAAGGATTGTTAGAGGATAGTAAAGGTCTGGGAGACTAATATGTCCAAGTTCGGGGTCCTGTGTCGGTGCTTAGCTGGTAGCAAAAGCATTTCGTATAATCTGAAGCTCAGACTTGATATGAGCATATTCAGGATGTCAGTGTCTGCAGACGCCTAAGCCTGGTTTCTGTGCCTCTGAGGGAAATGTAGTCAGGCTGCCACACTCGTGCAACCTACCTGAGCAACTCATTCTGAAAAACAAACACAGAAGTGCTTACCCACCAATGGCCATTTGTTTACTTTCCAGAGCTGCTGAACATGTTAAAATATTGACAAGACTGTCAAGTCCCAAGAGTGGCCTGGAAATGCTGGCAGAATCAAAACTTAATTATCATTTGTGTTCCTTTGTTCTGGAGTTGTTTACTTTCATTTTTATGAGTTATGAAACTCATATGTTTAGATCTAGGCATATAGAGGAGTTTTTATACAAACAAATTATTGTAATTAACTGCTCCCATAATACCACTGTAAATGAACAGTGACCCAGAAACAGTACAAATACATTGATGCTCACCCAGGATACCTCCTTTCTCAGCGGTAGTCTTTGTGGAAACTGCTAGAGATCAGCAAATACGGACTATTTTCAGCAACAAAATGGTCTCACACTTTGTTTTGTGTTGCAGACTGCAGATCTGAAAGTATGCAGGAGAAGGCAGCAATCCCTTATTGTCCTTCTCTTGCTCTAGATGATATCACTTCCACTGCAAGAACAGGAACACAGCCGGTCTCTGCTCATCTGTACTTGTATCGATAGTTCAACATGAAAGGGGGGATTAGGATTGGAGACCAGTGTTATGCATATAATGGGGACAGCTGGGGCATCCCTGCTACCCACAGCTGGTAGTGCACCCGAGAATCAGTCTTCTCAGGCAAAGCCACCTAGAAAGACCTGATGTGAACTGTTTGCTGAGCTTGTGCGGTGGGCTCCCTCCCTCTTTTTAAGTTTGCTAGGTGTGGACTGAGTGGGCAAAAGGAAAGAAGCTATTCCTGCTGTGAGCTGTTGGAGCTGAAGCACAAGTGGAGTCAGCTGGAAACGCTTGCTCTGCTGTTGTCCATGAGGGGGTCCCTGGAAGCCAGGTGCTGTGAGCACCAAAGGCATTCAGGCACTCCTGTGACCCCGCCATGGGTGGGTGAGCAGGTACCTCTGCTGGAAACATGTGAGCTCATGACCAAAGCGAAGGCTATGCACAGAGTCATTAAGGTTATATATTTAATTCATTTTGGCAAGTTCTTAGAGTCTCTGACAGGTTATGAGAAGACCTACACATTGGTGGGTATTTGTAGAAAACAAGGAAACAATTCCCTAAGCTACAAGTGTACAAAAGTGGAAGCCTAATCCTTCAGCCAAGCTGTTGTTAAAATTTCTCATCCAGTGATTTGGAGTTGGGCTTAAGCATGGCTGGTGGCCTTTGTTCTATATGTACGTTTACATAGATATAAAGAGACAAGTAGCTCTGTGCGCACGTACCCGCAGTGGAGCAGAGTCCACCCAGCGATAAGCCTTCTGGGTATTGATAACCTCAGCATCATCACCGCTCCCACTGACCGGTCTGCGTTAGGCAGACGGCCGGAGCAGTGCACACCACACTGTCCATCGTGAACCTCTGACTGCTCCAGGGGGGAAATTCTTTTGCGGATCAGCTGAAATGCTCGTACTGTTGCAGTCCTGAGCAATGATAGTTGTGTTAATGGACTGCGTGCAGCTTACTCTGAACCAGACCGTGTTTTGTTGACTGAGGTAGAAGATGCAACGTCTGGGCAAGTCAATAATAGGTTGATGGCTGAGGTGGAGCCTTACAAAACTCGACAGGCTCCAGGAATAAAGTCAGTCAGTCGTTTATTCCCACGAATGGAGACAGCTTAATTCTCACAGGCGAATGATTTTCTTCATTGTATTTATTCCTTGTGCTGATCTGTGAAATTTTGCCTAATTTCACAGATATGTTTACTACTCATTGGGCTGCGTGGGCTTGTGCCTCTGCCAGTCGGATGGGTGCTAGGGACTAGCGACTGCTCGTAACAGGGAAAATTAAAACAAGCGTACCTGTAACGTAGGTGGAGAACAAAACTACTTAGGCACTGTTATCCTTGTCACCACAACGACAGAACCGATCACTCCCGTGCTTGTTCCTGGTAAACAAATCAGCGAGGTCACAGCTGGCAGAGATGAAAATTTGGACTTTCTAATTAAAACTCTCTGCTTACTGGTTCCTCTTCTGAGTTCAAGCCATCCTTCAAGATCTCTGCACAGTGGACGCTGCTTATGCCCTCACAGAATTCGATCAAAAGGACAAATGAGGGGAAAAAAATGTTACCTGCTGGTGAGATTAAGGAGGGGATGTTGTTTTACAGATTATCCTGTGTTGTCCTCTGCTGTCCCACGTCCTAGTTCAAGTAGCCAGCCCAGGGTGCTGCACTGGATGTCACTGCTCAGGAGAGCTCAGGGAGAAGACCCTGGATCACAGTGAACCGTGTCCGTTTTCAGAGTCCAAGCATCTAGACCACCAGTAGCCAGGTGCTACTCGCCACTTCGGTGCTTCTGCAGGTGCCTAGGCACGAATCTTTACTTCTTGCTGCTTAAGACCAACCTCCCAGCAATTCATCTTGCCTTCCTGAAGCCCAGGACCTAGGATTTAGCAGAGTTCCGCCCTGTGAAGGATCATTCAGCAGCACAGAACTGTAGCAGCAGGGTACCTTTTGCAGCAGGGGATCATTAAACACTTGACTTAAATGAAAACGTATGAAAGTTGCTTTGAATATTAAATTTCTTCTCACTGCCTCACCAAATGCCTGTGATGCCACCTCCACAGTGGGGACATTTCCAGAACAGGTTCACTCAGCTGATATTTGCTACCTCTGTATTTCAACTGTGACCAGAGTAACTACAGAAGAATATGACACAGCAAGTAATATTTTTATTCTGACATGATTTGAAATGTAGACGAGTAGTCTAGCAGGATTAAATATTCACTGGAACTTTGTCCTTAATAAACGCCCCCGCAAAATGTTCCGATGCTGCCTTCTAAAGTTCACTACAAGTTTTAAAAGATGTGCAGGTTAAATGTAAATAATTACCAGTTCTCAGATTCTCATCCAGTCGGGAGAGATGCCAAGAGCTTGTGTGTTTATCTTCAGATCTGCTGGGAAATTTCCCAAGAGCGTGAGCTCTCAGACATTTAGTCAAAACATCTAGTGATAACTGTCTCCAGAACTTTCAGCAGCTCTGTGATTGACATATTTCTCATCAACAAGTTGGCTTTGTTTACATGTCTCTGAGAAGTACATAGGCAATGATGGAAAAAAATACAACCAGACTTTTCTCTTCTTAGACTTCCTTCTTCTGGCAAGATGGGTTTTACTGCAGGAACTGCTACCAGCCCAGATTTGTAGCATTAACCAGCTGGGCTATGCTGAAATGGCCATGCAGAACAGCTTGCAAATACTCTTTGAGGAGTTTTCCAGCAGCTCTGATCTGAAGCAGGATCAGCAGATGGCAAAGAAAGATACTTCCCACCACCACCACACACACCCCACGCCATCAGTCCACCTCTGCTTTCTGGACTGAGAATGGTTTTGTCACTGCTGTCAAACACAATTTTAAGGAAGTGGATTCTGTGTCTCCGCAAAACACGTGCACAAATCCTGATAACGCTCCTATTTTACTTTGCTTAATTGCATACAGTTGTTTCTTAACAGATTGACCAACCCTAACAAATCCTCTCCTCCCTGAGCAATCTCACGACTTCTAAAATCTGCCAGAGGTAGCCCAGGCTCTGCTTCCAATGTGCCGCTGAGACAACTCATCACTGGCTGCATCTCCAGGATCCCAGTTTATCCATCTCATAAATAGCTGTAATACTGACTTACCTCATGGGGTGGTTGCAGAACTTAATTTATTTATGGACATGCTGAATTGTTTTGTTTATGGACCACCTTACAGGCCTTCATCTATATCTCAGTTTTCTTGTAGCACCTCTCGGTTTGGTACCTAAATATGCACACACCAGGCTGGTAGAGGGAAGAATTCTGCGATACTTTTCCTACCCCATTAATTCATGCAGGAGGACACAAAACAGTCTAAGGAGAATAGTGGGTATTGTCATGAATTCTAACTCTGACACAGTTTGCAATGAGGTGAAATACCTCCTGTCTACTACCTTTCTTGGACTCAGTTTTGCCAGAATCACAGCTTAAAAAATAGACAGAAAATCCCACCAGGATTGGAAATGCACAACAAGGAGAGTACGGCTATGGAAATCCAGAGGGTGTCAGCAGCCGGCTGAACACAGATTAGAGCATTATTTTTTGAAAATATTGAAAGTTGAGGGAGGAAAGCACAGAGAACACGAAACAAGCCCTCCTTCTCTCACCTCCACGTCAGTCTGAAGGTACTCGGTGCGCAGATGCTTTCTGCTGGTGCAGCATCTCCTCAGGGAAGGTGGAGTCTGCTCAGCCGGGACAGCTGGAATGACAGCCCTAGAAGAACTTCTGGAAACTACAACATCAAAGAAAACCCTTTCAGAGAGATGAGGTGAGGGAACGTAATCAGCCTTACCTGCTCCTCAGCCTGCAAGCACACTCTGACACTTTTTTGCCCCACACCATATGGGTTTCCAGCTGCTGCAAAGCTCCCAGGTGAGAAGCCTTGAATCTGAGCTGGTGGCTTGCATCCCAGAGGAAGAGAGCTTTTCTTTTTCAGGCCATGCTCCTGAGAGTTGCACCATATGTCAATCTAACGATGGGAGCACCAGAAACGACTTTGTCAATCATCCCCATCGCCCTCGGCCAGCTCTGGGTGGACCTCACCCACGGCCTGAGCAACCTGCTCGCTCAAGGAAAGGCACTCAGGTGCCTGTCCCTCAAAATGAATCAATAAAACCTCAGCACTAATAACTCTGAAATACTCTACAAAGTCTGCCATATTATCCAGCAATTAGGAAGATTTCTGTTTTTAAACCCACAGCTAGTGAGAGTTCTTGAAAAAAAGAACTGTTTTGGAACAGAAAGAAGGACAAGCTGTTTCAGTCATCATTTTATTACTGACTCACCAGGGAAATCAGCAAATCTACCAGTGGTTCATACAATGCTGTTGCCAGCTTCTCAGAAAGGAAATGTCATGTATAGCAACTTGTTTTTCTATTGTGGCAATTAAAGTACATGGGAGGCCACAACAAAATCAATACAAAACTGGTAAATCCGTAATGAATGACAGGCAAAATACTGATCTTCTTGCCTAAAGAAATGTCTGTCTAAAAGCCACCGCAGGGTTCGGCGGTAGAAGGCTTTTCTGGTTTAGTTTTGAAGGACCTGCCATTTTAAAATGTTATTTATGTATGGATGACCAAATGGCCTTGTTTCTTGCTTATTGTGCTTGAGTTTCCTCTGAGGAAATTATGTGCAAGTGCAACTTTTCAAGGCTCGAGCTACCCCTGAGGAAAGTGCAATTTATGCTCCATGAGACACGTGCGTGGGTTGCTGCTGGTGGGGCTCACCAGGGAGCCGGCGAGGCAGGACTTGGAGAGCTGTAAAAGGGAGGCTTCATATTTTTCCTCCAGGCTTTGGGACGCCACAATCCATGGTTTATGTCAGGATGGCACCTGTTTCTCTCAACTCATCCATCTGAGATGTTTGGCAAGTGAGCCATGATCCAGAGATGGGTCTCAACTTCTGACCTCACAAGAAGAATACAGCAGTTTAGAAAACAAAATGATGTTTTCAGCCAGTGAGAACTGCTTCTGCATATGACATTTTGTATCTGACCACCACACGGAGGGTTTAGAAGGCCCCCTCGCCTCAGCCTCCTCCGTGGGGGGTTTCCTGCCCTTCCCAAGCCACCCTCACATGGCCCCATTTTCGCCCTCTACAGTTACTTTCAAATCATTTTTCTGCTTCTTTTCAAAAATTCCAGGCTGAGCTGCCTTTGTGCATCAGTTCTCCAGAGGAATCTTCACAGCTAATAGTGCACACACGGTTTTCCCCTTTCCATGGCATTTGCAGGTATTTCACTAGGGCAGAGGCCAGCTATTGCCTCTGCCATCTCCCTACCTGCCCCGTGAAGCACAATACAGGAAGAGGTGCCCGGTATCAGCTCCCAGGTCACATACAGTGCTCATAAATAATTGCAGATCAGCCCCACAAACTCCACAGATGTAACCTCATCTGTTGCTTTTTTTTTTTTCTCTTTAATTTCCACCTGCTCTTCCAACAAAACTGTGGCCAAATGCTTCTTTAAGCAGAACCAGCTAATGTTTTTGTTTGTAGCCAGGACCTTTGCTTACGCACTGCATGTTACTACATTTGTATCTGATGGGGGGGTTCGTTTGGGTTTTGTTTATTTTTTTATCAACGAAGTTGTTTCCTAGTGCTGGAACGGCTTGATCTGCTGTACTAAATGCTCATCGCGCCTGTCACATGCTTATCCTATTTCAGCAGCGAGAAATCAATAGGAATTGATTTGAGAACATCCAATCTTATCAAGTATCAAGTAGGGCACTGGGATAAAAGCCGAGCTGGTGGCCTAACATATAGATTATAACAAGGCACGTAGCCCCAAGTATGACAACCTTGTTCAAACAGCATGGTTGGACTCCAAGGTGTTAAACATGTTTGTTCTCTCTATGCCCCCAGCTTTCAGGTGGTGCCAGTTTCCATCCCAGCACTCTCCCAGCTAAAAGCAGAGTGCAAGCACACTCTATAGTCCTAGCAGAAGATTGCATAGGGATGAAAGTGTCGCATTTAGAAACGTAAACGCTGCCAGCAAATGCTATTTCAGCAATTACCTATGTTTAGTAATTATGCTAATGTTGATTCTCAAAAGGCTGTTATTTGCTCAGCATGTTCTTCATACTCTATCCCCCTACCTGGCTAACCCTTTATTTTCACTGTAGCTATTACTGGTGGTTTGTCAAGTTAAGTGATGTTTGCAGCGCCAAGTGTTGTCAAGGTACTGTTGCTTTAGCTGAATTCCTTTTTTTCCAACACCGCTGCTGTGATTTTCTGCTCATCACTACTACAAGGCTTTGGGGATTGGATTTCACTGCTTACAAGAGACCTTGGGTGCTGCAGGTGTTATTGGTACTTTGGGCTGTGTGATGAAAGAGCAGCTCCTGGGGTCTGTAACAACACGTTTGACGAAGTGTGATGGGCATCAATTTGTAAGTGTTGAACTGACACACGTGGGGATCCTGTGTGCTCCTCTGTTGCTGCACTTCACCTTGAGCCAGTGCGCTGGCAAACGGCGGTGGAGGATTAACCGTGAAGAGACCCACAGCACACACTCCCGAGAATAGAACCAGAGCAAAGTTTAAATGACAGAAATACCACACCAGGAGCAACCTGATCAGTTAGATTTGAGAAAATACCTAGTGAGGTGCCTGCGCATATAGATGTGTAACTAACAGCCCGTTCAGGAGAACCCACGTGTGGATGTGTGGATGTATGTATGTGTGTCTGTATGTCTCCTAAGCACATATCAGTTACCCGCAAAGCAGAAGTGCCCCAGGGCTAGCACTCTTCAGAGTGGATGAGGCCACTGGACCACCACGGGTTAGCATCAAAGGCCGTACCCCCAAGCACACGGACACTGCTAACCGCTGGCCTCAGCAAGCTGCTCCCCCCGAAGATGCAATGACACAAGAGAAAAACACAGTGTGCGTGGAACAGGGAGCGAGAAACACTGATCTCGGAGAGGAAAAGGGAAAAGCCCCACTCCTGAAAGGCATTCTGCATGCACGAGGCTGGGACACAGCACTGTCAAAAGAGCTGGATTCAGCGGCAGGGCCACATCTGTGCCTGACGACGCAGCACAGCGTGTCTCTGAGCCTAGAACCATTACGAGTTTATCAGTGCTCAGCCTGTGCTTCTCCCAGGTCCCAGCCACCCTTCCAGCAGGGCTCTGCACAGTGTAACTGCTGCCTCCTCGCCTTTCTGCTCACGCTCTCTTAGCAGATACCTGCTGGGCAACAGTTTTACGGCAGTCCCCAGTTTTGGCCCAGGCTAACAGACCCATTTTTAAACAATTCCCACAAAGGATTTGTGATTTAACACGTTAGAGCTATTTCAACAGGTGTCCTGCAAACAGCAGCTTACACTGGAGGAGAGAGCTGTATGGTTTGGAGCTGAGCCTGCCTCAGCACCAGTGAGCCCAGGTACACTAAATGTACTGACACAGCTTTCGAGAGCTTGACTCCACACCGCAGCCTCTCCCTAACACACGGCAGCCTCAAACATGTGCTGCTGCATCGTACACACTAATATACTAATCTGCTCTGCGTTTGGGGTCAAGTAATTGTCCCTTTCTTGAACTTTGTGGACTCCAACTTTGCACCTTCATTGATTTTTTTTTCCTTGTAATTTTCCAGCATCCCTGTGGTTCAGAGAACAGCTCAGGAGCCCTCCTGTGGTTCATTTAGTATCTATTAGCTTTTTATCAACTTATCTGTAAATTAATTTTAGGACTTCCTCAGAAGGAAGAAATTACATCTGATCCTCAACAGCCTGCGCGGAGCGAAATCCGCCCTAGAAAGAGGAGCAAAGCTGCCGCGTAGCGCTGTGCGCTGGCGCTCTTGCTCTGGCTGTTCCCTCCGTGTTTAAACCATCGAGATAAGCAAAGTACAAATAGGGCTGACTTGGCAAACGTGTTCATTAACTCAGATGTGGGAGCTTTGAACTGAAGAAAGAAACGATTAAGCTCTAATTGTATCTCCTTTAAGGGGGCATTTTGAACAGCTAACCCTTTTGTAGGTGGCTCTTTTCACACACCTCACGTCTTCTCATGGATAAACAGCCCTTTATCTCACTTGACTGCTCTGTTTTCCTTTCCTTGCGAAATGCTGGATCTGATTTAAGTTCTAATGTAACACCCAGCGCACACTGACTCAAAATTCGATAGATCTTCCTTGTTGCCTCTTTTCTTTTCAGCAAGACTTCGTCAATGAAACCCTTGAAGATGTTATAAATGACCAATATAGACTAGTGCTCTCTAACTACGCAATCAGGGATGATTTACTGAATGCATCTCAGGAAGATTGTGGCATGTGTTAAGGGATTGCTCAAGAAAAAGAGGAGAAAGTGGCTAAGGTTTGTTTGTCCCCCTGCCAAAGGGCAATGCAAAGCAGTACGGACACCAACCATATCTGCCACTGCCATTACAGAACATGGAGTGTCCATTAAAAGACAGGAGAAACAATATGTTGCATATTTGGAAGCTTTCCACTTACTGCAGGACCAGCATGAAGCACAGGCCACAGTGATAGATCATGCCGACCTACTTCCTAGACTGGATACTGAATCATATGTGCTATTTGCACACTCTTTATTTTCACCAAATGCATCTGCAGGTGCAGATTCCATCTTTGCACATTCCGTTTAATTTTGCGCATTACGCTGAAATGTGCGTCTGTCTTGTATTAAACACAATTTCTTCCTACAACATATGTTATTCTTTTGTCTCGGGGCCAGCTGTCACCCTATGCACGTGTAGAACATATTCAGGATAAGAAGGAACAACAAAATCTACTGATCAGCAGCAGATCTCAACTGGTGTATTTCAGATTTACTCCATCTGCTCTGGCTCAGTACAATTGTGCCAGTTTAAGCAAACTGAAGAAGTTTAAATCAACCTTTTTTCCCACACTGTGGGAGCAACTCAGACCAGGAGGTGATCTCACATCATGGGGATCGGCCTCTGCTGCCCTCAGACCGAGAACCTGCTGTATGCACTTTGTCTCTGCTGTTTCTTGACTTCGTGTACCTAAATCAGCCCTGGAACATCATCATATGATTGAACCTTCTTTCAGTTTAATCAGTTTCAAATATTTGTTTGTCTTTCTAATCTGAAAGTCTTTCTGTGACTACTTAACAGCTGAGCTGAAGCTCAGATCAGGCTCTCAGCAAGAAATATCTCACAAATGAGATAGATAGATAGTGTAAAAAGAAAGAAAGAAAAAAGAACTTCAGTGTGAGGATTGGAGAGTGCTATAGCAGCACTGGATTTACACCGACAACATAGGGGAGGTCTGATTTAGAAAGAAATATGACAATTTGTGGCCAGAGGGAATCAGGGAGAGTTTAGCCAAACTGGAAATTACCTTTTGGTGCTCCTATACTGTAATTCCTGTAACTCCATTTATAGTTATACAACGGGGTGCTTGACTCTTGTCTTATAACACCAGCCCCCATGCGTGACTGAATCCATCCAACACCGCTTAATGAATTCACTATTCTTACGACGCCAGGTTGTGCAGGGGCTTTTGCTCTTGGTTAAGGGACAGTGTTGAACAAATATATACTTAGGAAGCAAAAGAAGCCCTTATGGGTAAGGCAACGCAACCCTTTTGGGGATCCTCAGGCAGAGGATCTGATGCACAGGGAGATATTTAGGTTACAAACTGATTTGGGAGTTCTGGCTGTGAGGCAGAACTGATTGCTCTGTGTGACCTGGAAGTCCTCATGATACCCTCAAATGTGGAGCTTACACACTGTATATTAATCTCTCTGGGACTCTCTAATATTTATCTGAGCTTGAGCCAGCCAGGCACTAAAGCTGTTCAGAAAAGCTTTTTCTCCTTTGTACTTTTTCTCTTTACTTTTTGTTTAAAAATACTATACACTGAATGTCTATCACATTGCCCCAAAGGAGATAAATTGCTTCAAGCTCCTAATTTTTCTCACCAACAGGAGTAACTTGTTATGTTGTGTTTCCAGGACCACCACTATCATCTCCTCTCCTTCTGAGGGAAGCTGTGCAAAGCTAGTATCACAGTGTTACCACGGGCTCCGCAGTGGAATTCAGCTTCTGAAGCCACTACTGGGGGGGCTGATGGACATGAAGCTGTGGCCCTGCACGGTGCTGGCCCACCCTGCATGGGTATTGAATGCTGTGCCTCCATGCAATCTTTGACTCTGAGGTGAGGTTCATTTTTTTCAATGAAAAATGAGTTTTTCTACATAAATCCAATTCTTTTATCAAAGATCTTCACTTACTAAAGTGCGATAATTCTCCCCCAGAGAATGACCCACATGACCCATCTTGGTCTCCAATAGTTAGAACCAGGCTTGGGTCCCATGGCTTTCTTGTATTTTCTTTCCTTTAGATTGACTCATGAGTTTTCTTCTTTATAAATATATTCCACATCAGCTCCTTTCCCTAAATGTACTATCTCACAGTTCTCACTTCTTTTTTCTTTCCCAGACAAAAGGATTCCTGTGTCTCAAAAACGGTATCTGCGAGTCTTCACACCTTGGTTCCTGGGAGCTATTCTCACAATTTCCTGCCCATCAGCACCGTTAGATTTCCAAAGCAGTTCAAACCACTAAAAACCCCACCTCTGGTCCACAGCTTCAACACGTTTTCCTTCAGAAGGTACTTCTCACCCTCGAGAAACAGCCAGCAGAGCTGCCACAAGACCTGCAGATGGAGGGCTGTCCTCAGACAGCTTCCTCCTTGCCCACACCCTCTGCTCTGCTTTCAACCACCTCTAGCTTTGTTTTCTTTTGCTTTTTAAAAGCCTCTCTGCCTGCTGCTGGACGGCAGCAGAACAAATGCTACAGAACTATGTTTCAAATCTATCGTTATTCCCAGACAAAACTCAAGGGCTGGGTCAAAACTTCCTTCCTGCCCTTTGGGCGCTGATTAAACACACACAGCTCTGGTGTATCATCCCTTTTCTATTATATTACTTTCAATAATGGCCACAATTTAGCAAGTCTGCCTACACCAAAGCGAAACCACAAAACAAAAGCTTACAGCGAAACTCCATGAATTCAAGAGGTGAAAAAGCAGAGACGTTATGGTTGTAGGAAGCTACTTGCTAGGTGGGAGTTTCGACACATAGGTCCAAATTCCGAGAAGTATTCAGCCTGTGCAAGTTCACAACCCAAGGCAATACTTCTGTTTGTTTGGTTGTTTTTTTTGTTTTTAACTGGAAACCTTCTTCCCTTATTGAAATCTTTAACCACCATATGTTAAACTCATGCTTAAGGATTTAAGTTCAGGGTAATGATGCTTAGGATGTTTTGTCACTAAAATTACGTCTGAAATGGCCAAAGTTTCCAACTTTGGAAAACAGGTACAGAAACAAAAAAGTGAAATTATTAAAATATTCAAAGCATTCAATCCTCCTCTTCAAGGACAATCGATAGCATGTTGAAGCAGTGAAATCTGATGTAAAATCTGATGTAAAATCTGATGTAAAATCTCCTGGTACTGAATTTCTGAATTTCCCGTTCTACAGTGGGTGTCTAGCCACCCCTGTGATTAATACTTCCATGACTGCCCAGTCAGATGGATGCCTGATGGAAGACAGAAACGTAATAATACCCATGTAAATAAAAATGTCTTTACTAAAGGCCCTGCCAAGGCGGTCAAACCTTCTGGCATGAAAGAAAACAACGAAACTGGGGCAATGCAGGGAGATTAATTGTGATACAAGTGTTCCCGGAGTTGAAAGTGAGAATTCTGAATGTTCAGAAAGTGGTGGGAGGTTTTGTATGTAACCAAAATACTGTTCTTTGGTATTAATTGAAAACATGACTTATTATATGGGGTCACTGAAAGAACAACTGTGAAACAAATATGCTGGTTCACCCGGGCAGAGTTAATGAGGCACCACAGAAGCTGCTCCTTAATATTGCTTAAACCAAATTTGCCAGTTTACTGATATTGTCATTTATCTTTCATTCTTTGGGGTCTGCTTCAGTCCCTGGCCTGGGCTTAGTGCCCTTTGGCTCAGTGCGGATCGTCCAGGATGAAATGGGGCTCTTCTTTCACAACAATCCACCAGAGCTGAGGGCTTTTCACTGGACTGGGAGTACTCCGAGTAAGGATCCTGCCTGTCATCTTCAAAAGTTCACTTCATTAATCTCACAAGAGATATGAGGCTCAATCCTGGCTGAATTATTCATAAGCAGACAGGGCTGGACCAAGTGTGCAAGGCAGCAAGCGCTCAGGGAACAGAAACGGCACTGAGAAGTGATGGAGCCCTCTCCACAGGCTGGATAATCAGCTCTTATGTTTATATATATATATAAGCCTGACTTTGAAAGCCAGCTTCTGGGAGAGCACAGATGGACTTCAACATTTACCCAGCAACCGTGAGAGACCAGCAGCACCACCACAATGAAGGCAACCTGCCTACAGCCAGGGTAGAGACTACCAAGCCCGTCTTCTGCTCTGATAGTAATGCCAGCTTTTATTGCCTGTCAGATACATTTTCCAACAAGCCTTTTCTTTCTTTTTTCTGGCACGTTACCATGCTGCCCATGGGAGGAATGCAGAGTGTGTTGTACTCCTCCAAATTTCTCATTAAAATTTACTTATGACAAGATGCCTTCAAGTTCGTTGCTAAACAGCAGGGCAGGCTGCGCCGCCACAGTCGCTTACCGCACCAAATGGGATTGTGTCACCTGCTGTGGGCTCCCCATCCTGAACCACACCTGAGCATTTTACTACCCGCAACCCTTAGTGCGATTGTGTGCCAGAGCCCCAGTCCATAAGGACTCATTAGAGGCCACAGCAATATAAAAAAATACATAAATCACTTGTAACGATCAATAGCTCTATTCCTCAAATGCTTTATTTCCAGTGAATAATTCCACCAGTTCAAGTTGTCAGATATGGCAGCAGGCAAAAAAGCTGCAAGCGGCTCTGAAAACCTCCCAAATTGCAGCTTTCCACAGTTCTTTTACTTGAGGCAGCTTTCGAGGGGCTTTAAAAAGCAGATGAAGAACACGGGATATCCACAGGCAGAGTGACTCTGGTGTGGTGCTGTCAATCTGCACTGGAGTCTGCAACAGCACAAACAGCAGAGAAAATGAGTTGGAAAGATAAAAAGATTTTCCCACAATTGAAGAGAAAAGGATGGACAACAGGGCAGTTACACGGCCAGTACATACCTGTGCCTCCTGATGTTTGCATGCCAGTTCCTGCGGTTCCAGAAAGGAATTTGGGAGATGGAGATGAAAAGAAGAGATTTTGAGGTAGGAGTTTTGTTTTGGGTTTTGGTTTTTTTTCACAAAATCCTCTAGACTGTTGCTGTATGAACCCCCTTCAAAGGAACAAGCTGGCCCAACAAACCAACCCCTCAGCTGGACAAGCTGAGTCAGCATGAAGGGTGCTGCAGTCTGTGCTGCCGTAAAGATGTCTCACGGATGTCCACCGCAAAGAGAGCTGCAAGGTCCAGGCCCTGGGGACTGCCAGCACGGCAACAGCAAGCTTCAGCTTTCGAGGTGTTCCCATGGTTGAACTGTTTGCCTGCTCCTAGTCCAGTTCACTTGGTGACAGCTCTCCTCATGTGACTCCATCCACAGAGCAACTTTGGCTCTCTGGACTTGCATTGGGCTCTCGATCTGCACCCAAGTGAAGCCAGACCCAAGCCTCTGGTAACTCACCGACCTGCTGGGCACAGAAAGAGGTTTTGGAAGAACAGACTAATGCTGTGTCCTCTGCGAGCCCTTGGTTTGGAAGTATCTGGGAGAAGATTTGCCGTTAATCTAATCAGAATAAAACTCCGCGGTGCATAGCATCATCTTTTGATCCTGCCATTACACAAAGGCTTCCTAAACACGGAGCAGTTAAGCCCTGCAGCTCCCCGGGATGGTGGGTAAATAAGTGTGTGTAGTTTCTTCTACAAAGACACACTCGCTGTTTAAGTCATCTGGCAAATGTCACACTGGGAGCCTGTGGCAAACATGTACCCCCCCAGCTGGTGGAGCCTTGTCTGCCACCTTTGCATTTTGATTTGTGGCAGTATGCAGGTAAGGTACGACAGCCTCCTCCCCAGAACGCAGCTCTTCGTTTCTAAGGCCAGTCATGACTATTCAGAAATACCTGTTTATGAGAGATGCCCTTTCCTTGTTTTGGGGGGTTGGTGAGGTTCTTCTTTCCTGGAAAATTGGTTCTGGCCAAAGCAGGAAGTTTCTGGAAATGGGTTTCTAAGGCCAGTCATGACTATTCAGAAATACCTGTTTATGAGAGATGCCCTTTCCTTGTTTTGGGGGGTTGGTGAGGTTCTTCTTTCCTGGAAAATTGGTTCTGGCCAAAGCAGGAAGTTTCTGGAAATGGGAGACAGCATGAATTTTTTTTTTTTTTTTTTGTGAGTGGCAATAGTCCTTTCTAATGTTTCTGCTGCTGGACAAAACCTTATTAGAAGAATTGCTAAGGATCTGGCCACTGCATCTTGTTTCAAAACCTTTCCTTTATCCGCCTCTGCCTGCCAGCACCGTGACACTTCCTGAGCTCTGGGAGCCTCTGACACTTCGCATTGACTAAGTGCCACCCCTGCTGCGGTCACTCCGGAGCACTGGTGACAGGCATCCTTTCCCTGCAGATGGACTGCAGAAGCCGCGTCGTTGTGGAACCTCTTTTGCAACACCGCAGGACTTTCTCTAGTGATTTTGACAGGCACTGCTCACACAAGCAGGTTTCTCAATCAGCAAGACATCATCCACAGCACAAGAAGGTGACTTCAGTGAGCAGGCACCGCCATCCTGTTCTGACCTGCCTGTAGCTAAATTTAATCTAGCTACTGGCCTTCTCACAGCGCTGCCATAGCCTCTCGTACGCTAATGCTGACACCTCCACCGTATGCCTTCCTAAGTTTATTCCTGGGCGTTCTGAGGAAACGCAAGCGGTCACTCCTAGTTATTCCTCATTGTATCACAACACTTGCATCAAAATCCACTGAGGTGACTGGCAGTCTCAAAGTGGGTGGGATAGTTTCTGTATGGAGTGCAAAGGGAGCCTAAATGGTTGGTGCGGATGCAGATGTCAGAAATGAGGTCCCACCTGATCGTCTACAGGTGGATCGTCTGTGTGGAGACAGCCTGGTCCCAGCTGCCAGCGGTGAGGCATGTTAACATTAATTAGTACAATTAATACAGCACACTTTCCAAAGGACAGGGCCACTTGTCCAGCCATGTGAACAAGGTTACACAGCTTCCAGGATCCAAGTAAGGTGGGTCTCTGAGCAGTCGAACCAGACGCACTCGAAATAAGATTCAGTTCAAGGTCACACGGTGATGCAAAGACCCTGCTGTGCCCCAGCAAGAGCTCCTGCCTTCCACTCACCTTTTTTACCCACTTATCCACATTTTCTATGTAATTGCATCAGCGTAATAACCTTCTGTCAGGCTTCTGCCATTCATCCATCAGACATTAACAGTCTGTTCTGAGTTCTGAGGTACATTTAATCTTCTCTGACACTCATAATTTTCATGTTACCCCTTTATTGAGGCAATTAAATCTCCTTCCAATCCGTTCTTTCAGAGTTGAAATTTACATTTTTATACTAGTTTTTCAACAGCCCTGGTTCCTTCACAGTTGCAGGGTTTAATTCATGTTTATGTTCAGTTCACGTGGCACCCTTACCACATGGTTTATTTCTGTCAACTACAAGTCCTTGCAGAACTTAGATTGCAGCCCAGGCTCACCTTGCATTTCCACCACAAGAGACATGGAAACACGTGACCAAAACCAGGATGCTTCCTTCTACGTTTGACAGTTCGCTTATGTCCTATGACACTTTTTATCAAGATTTAGAAAAAAATAAATCTATCATTATTGTAGCTATTCTCATTAGAATGCATGCAAATACATAATCCAGTGAGTGTGAAAAACACTCAGACAGGGCAGAAAAACCCTAATGAAAAACTCAGCAGAGCGTGCAGTACTTCTGTCTACTCTTTCCACAAAATTATCCATCTTCATGGTCTTCAGGACCACCTACAGTTTATAGCAGAACAGGTCAGGGAATGCTTTTTCTTGCATGATTTAGATAATAATAAAAATCTATTAGCAAAATTTATTTGTCTTCGCTGAAGCGGCTACATGCAACAGTTTGGACCCAGCACCAAAAGGCAGCCACACCTGGCTTCTCCCCCTTCCCACAGCAGCGCTGGGAATGCTGGAAAATGACACAGACCTGCCAAAAATGCAGAGAGGCTCCAGAAAACCCCTTTTATTCCCCACCAGCCTCCACACGTGGACGCTAAACCTCACCCTTGGAAACATTCGGCTCTGCGGCTCTGCCGCCTGCCCCTGCCCCGCCAGCTGGAGCGGGAGCGTTGCCAGCCGCAGTTCCCCACCCTGGCCATCAATCAGGCTGTTATTACCACTGTAAACACCCCATTTGTCAGTGGCTAATGTTTTCCACAATCAGGGTGTGATGGATTAGTCTTCACTCCAAAGGAAGGGTCAGACTTCATGAGGATTAGACCAGAGCAGCGTGCAAGAGTCCCATGGGTGCTGCCCAGTCATGGTGAAGTCCCAGTCCAGCAATTACTTCCTCATCTGTAGGACAGTGACCAAATCCCTCAGGGAATTGTTCTGAAGCCACTTTCAAACCTGAGTGTGAAGAACATTTATAAAAGATACGACTATTTGACATTTACACAGTGCTACCACTGCTGGACCCCAAAGCAGTCAGTAATAAACCCCACAGGCAAGAGCAAGCTGCGAGACTGGGACCAATCAAACCAAAGCACCTCACTCAGGGACCGTAGGTTGTGTCCCAGCATGGGCACCTTTTCAGGTCTCAAGGCAGAGTTTGTACATGGCTCAATTATTACGTATTTGGTCTTCTACAAAGAGGTAAATGTCACTGGTAGGTGGTTTCGTGGTTTTATGATCACTCTGAGGTGAATAAAAACTTGGCGAGTCTCCTTCTAAAAAGCAAAGACTCTCTCCCAGATCAATCACTAGTCCAAGCGAGTTTTTATTTTTGACTCAGACAAAATGTAAAATCTTGCTTACAAAACAGACTTGGCTAAATTTGTGCTACCGACAGCACATTTCATCTGTTCTCTGCTTTGATTTTATTTACAGGGCATCTTCACTTATGTCTCTCTCTCTGCTTCCTCGGACAGCAGCTCAACAGACTTGTTATCCAAACTGACTGTGACCGCTGACTCTCCATCTTCCCTCCCTAGATTTGATTCATCCTGACCCTCCCCAATAAACTCCAGGTGCCTTTCCAAGCTGCTGAAAGAGCTACCAGTCATGATACTTCACTAAGAGAATTCAGATTCACAGAACAAATAAAAAACAAATTAAAAGAAAACAACAGAGCACAATTAATTCTTCTTTAACTCATTTGTCTCAGTCCTCCAAAGCCATTACCTTCATGCAATGGATCTTTGCTACAAAGAGATGATGTTAGGGACCACTCCAGCGTGCAGATCTGGATGCCAGTCATGCATCTCCAGCAAGGAGCTCCCAAAGAGGCAGCAAGACTGCAGCGACAAGCCTGGTGCTCTCAGCCCAGCAAGGAGGGACCAGGAGGAATTTGCAGATTATATTGAGGATGGAATGACTCTGATCCTAACCGAGCTGCTGGTTCTGGGGCTTAGAGAACAGTATGCAAGGGGACACAGGGACAGTGTTTGCCTGGTGGCTTGCCACCAGTCCTGCTCTGATCCCAGAGCAGTGTGTGTGTTGGTCCCAGTTTGCGATGCTGGCTCTCACCCCGCCTGGCCTGGCAGAGGAAAGGGGGGAGCGTGGAAGTCAACAAGCAGCACAAATTGTTTTGGCCTCCCCTCTGGGGATGGCGTGCCAGGCTTTCTCCTACGGTCAGGGAGTCTCCAAGGGAGCTTGGACAAAGCTGCTCTACCAGACCATGAGCGCTGCTGTGATTTCCATCCCTGCCCAGAGGCAGAGCCAGCTGCACACTTGGGTAAGCGAGGGGATTGCCAGCGGCAGCTGAACTGGCCTGGACTTGCTGCCCGCAGCACCTGTGCCAGAGCCCACAAAAGCCCAGCCGGCTCCTGCTGTTCGCTGGCGTGTCCAGAATGGGGTTTACGAGGGAGCCCCCATTCTGAGGCAGAGAGTATCTCCCCAGCTGCACCACTCCCTCTCACACCCCTCCTTGTTCGGCAGCAGGAGCTGTAAATGTCATCCCACCGAGCTGTCCCACCAGCTCTGCCCTGTGCCGAGGCAGGACTGGGAGACCTCTCATCCTCAGCGTCACCTGCACCGCCGGGATGTGCACAGCACGGGCATGGATGTGGTATCACTGCTGCT
>NW_010393523.1:232656-258174 GCF_000710305.1 Buceros rhinoceros silvestris | reverse complement strand
GGTATTGGCACGGCACGGGAAGGGATTGGGTATCACTGCTGCTCCTGCCAGCACCCCCAGCTGATGCAAGGGCCTTGGAGAGCCTCTTGCTCTTGGTGTACAACGTGCAGGGTTTCACCTGCGGCCACCCTTCGTGCACTGGGTGCTATAATGACTCATCACACCATCCTGCACGCAGGCGCCAACCAAACGGGACATTTTAATCATTTTCCACAATTAGTGAGAACAGGTTTTAGGTATTAGAATGCTGATGCTGTCTTTTTGACATTGGATTGGTGGTATTTAGGAGCCTGCTGTTACTTAGGAACATGGGCTGTTATGTTAGTATTGTCATTTTGTCATCAATCAGCTTTTAATTAACATGGATTTTATCTTTTCTCTCCTAATTGGGGGAGAGGACAGTAATCAGCAGGATAGGTGTATGCAAAGTGGCTTCAACCTCCATTTCACTGAGCAAACTACGAGCCACTAAACACTGACAGCACTTTCTAATGTGCTCCATAACCATGATGAACGCGATGAGCTACAGGAATTTCTAGTGCCCCTCTACATTTTTGACCAAGAGCCACCAACTGAAGCCAGGGTCCACTCTCCCCCCCCAGCACAGTCAGGGCCACACACAGGCAGCGTGCTGGTGCAGTCAGCTTCCCAGGCTGTAAAACTATGCAGCTTCTGAACTTTTGGTGGGTTTTTTGCACTAGATGATCCAGAAGAGGTAAACCTACTCCAAAGCAGGCAAAGCAAACACTGAAAGAGAATAAGGTAAATATCCTCTTACCTTCTCTCCCATTCCTGATGTATTCATTTATTGCTTCACTTTGTTGCATTTTATGCTCAGTATGGGTGAAGATCTCTCCATTATTCAACTGCCATGTGTGGGCCAGTTCCCCTATTAAATCTTCGCCATGGATTCCTGTTTGTTTAAAGCAAAAGTACTTTTAATCCATTAGAGGGGACACAGTAGACGTGGAGCCATTTGTTTCCTCCAAGTGAAGCAGTGATTTTGCTTCTGTCCTTAAGCACTATTTCAAGGTGAGGAAGAGAGATGAAGCAGGGATTTGTGGGAAGAATCAAAACGATTCCCAAACCCTCTTGGTTTAAGGTTTATGGCAACCTTAGTTACAAAAGGTTGGGAAAGCTCTATTTTCACTTTTGTGCAGGTATGCACAAAACGCAGTGTACTGTTCGACTGCTTGCTCTCTGGCCGTACGTACCAATGTCCTTATCCTGAAGGTAATGCTGATTGCACCTCTGCTGAATCTTTTTATTCATCCTTGCAGGCCTGGGCCACAATTCTTTGACTACGTAGGCAAGCCTGTCAACTCCCCTTGCCCATAGCAGCTTCCCTCTCAGCCTATCTTTGATGCAAGCCCTGATAAAGGGCAGAATTTAAGCCAGTCACAGTCAGAATTAAACAAACAGTTGGGTTTCTCCCCATCTCTTTTTGCCCCTTGAAATTACCTTCCAGCTCAGCCCCAGACTGAGTAATTCAAAGCTGATGGGAAATGAAAGTCGTGGTCGATGGAGAGTTAGTGGCTACCTAAGAGCAGCAAAAACAGGTAAGGGAAAATTTATCCTCCCCTCACCCCTGAATCCACCTGAGTTGAGAAGTACAATAAATCAACGGGTCTGTTGGTAGTTTCTCTTCTACCGCAAGCTTATCATCCCGTTTTATCCGCTTCATCATCTTGCAGACCTACAGACTGGCGATAAATGGACAGCTCCAGAAAGACTCAAGATGATATGGAAGAGAAAAATGTCTCCCATCTCCCTGTTTGTCTATGCGCACCGGCTCCGCTCCAGGCGTCTGTGCAGCAATCCCCTCTTGCCACTGGTCTAAACTAAAATAAAAACCCCTACATAAATCCCAGGAGCCTGAGGGCAGGGAAGACTCAGCAGTCTTGAGCAATGACACCAGAGACTGACACAGGGCAGCCGACCCAAGAACCTGCCCAGAGCTGTTTCCTTCAGTGACTGTCGCAGGGGAGCTCCCCCCCAGCTCTCCCTGCTCACAGATGACTATACCCTTCTTCTGCTTTTCCCCCAGGACATGCTGTTGGGAAGATGAGACATGAGGACAGAAGGGATGTCAGCTCCCCTGCTGCCTCTTGTTTTCTCTTTCTGGCCTCAATTTTTGTCATCTCTAGTCTAAGACTCGTCTTTTTCAGAGATGCAGGAAGAATCGCAGAGGTTGAGCACGAGAGTCCATCCAGCCTCGCACACTGGCCCTGGTACCACCTCCAGCCTCACCTTCCTTTTAGCTCGGGGCTTTTTTTTGAGACTGATGTGGTCTGTGAATTTAGCAACCACCAGCACATCCCTTGTACTCTTTGCTCTATAGAGAAAAATGTAGTTCTGTTCATGCCAAGGTCCTACAGGAACACTAAAGCTCTGGAGCTGGCTCTAGTTTTGGTCCTTTCATCCCTGTTTGCCACTTCCAGCAAAACAAGAAGCAAGGTGCTTCTCCTGGGGATGACAATGCAACGGAGCTGTGGCCTTTCACTACAGCTGGCCACATGTGCAAGCCTGTAACTCTCCCAGAGTTACTTCTATTGTCTCCATTACTCTTGTGCTCATTTTTACCCCAGGCTCTAATAAATATCTCTGCAAGAGCTCCCCTAGCTGCAAACATCACCTGCTTTGCAGGGAGGAGAGAGAGGAGCAAAGAGGGACTTATCTCACTGAGGCTGCACAGAAAATACAAAATACCCCATAAAAGGAAGCCTGCAAAGTCTCACTTTAACACTCCCCTTACTGTGTAATACTATGGGTAAAAAATTCTAAACTTGTCATCTAGAAATCTCATTATAACTAACTATTCATATATCACATACTCTTTCCACATTGGGATTTTCCTGTGCAGAGCCTGTTTCGGCAGTCGTTCCTCCAGCCACTGAGCTAGAGAGTTGCACCAGGCATCTTCCCCATCTAAAACATGAAGCTGTTTGAGCTTGTATGTTTTTCGCCCTCCTCATCCTGCTTGGCTCAAGCCACTTGTATCCTTTTGGTTTTGATGTAAGAAGTCCCATTGCCTGCTTTGCTACAAGAAGTGCAAACTGTTACCTCCCTGCTACAAGAGGTAGTATATCTGTACAAGGTGACAGCTTCGTCTCGCAGCCTGTTATCTACAGGCGAGAGGAAGCCTCCCCCGAGATCCCATTAGGTCCACTGTCTCCACCACTAAACTTTCAGCCAGCGCATTCGCAGAGACCTGCGTGTCAGAGAGCCGCCAGCTAATGATCCCTGGGAAGTGACTTCCTCTTGCTCTTTCTCTCCCACACCCACCTCTCCTTCCTCTCCCACACTTTATTCTCAGGTTTACTAAAAATAGGCTCCATTTATTTTCATCACTTAGAGCCTGTGTAACAGCTTCTGTTAAATGGATGCTGTGTGTGGCACTGCAGAGAGAGCAAAACCTCCCCTGCGCGGGCAGGTGTTGGAAGCCGTGAGAAGCAGCTATAAATCCTGCCTTTCCTTTGCTGACAACACACACAAAAAGCAAGCAGGAGAGAGTGACAGGGCAAAACAACCGGATGCACCAAACCCAATGTCTAATACGCCGCTCAGCTCCCAGGTACGACACAACCGTCATTCGCAGGCACAGGGGAAGGCATGGCTGGTGCTCCCGGGAGCACCTCCTTCTCCCCAGAATGATGGCACATCCCCAGTACTGAACCCACCAGTGGGTACATGCTGTGTGTGGTGTGAGCGAGCTGCAAAGTGAAAAAACCCAGCAACATCTTGTACCCAGGAAGATACCGTATCTCTAGGACACGGTGGGCAAGGCCTCATCAACACAGGACAGGTAGAAGTGTTGCTGCAACAGCCAGTCCTCACTTTACTGGCTGGGTGTCAGACCAACCTCAAAGGCACCTTTGCCCGCCCCTGCCCCATGCTGGAGGACAAATATAAGAATTGAAAATTGCCACAAGAACCTGAGAAGAGCTGCCATGGATGTGCAGCAGTCCAGTAGCATCCCGCGCACTGTTGTGTCTCACCCACAGCCTCTCCTCTGCGAGAGAAAGTCCTTTCATCAGAGAGTGTTTGTAAGAGCAGCATCGTGGTGAAGACAGCAGAGACTTCTGACTGTCATGTGAGGACATGATGGGCGTGCTGGAAATGCACTCACTGCAGGAGGGGATTCCTAAAAACCCAGCACACTCATGGTAAATGCACTAGCCTTCTCCACCAGCAGGTCTGGCTTTGCTCTTGCACCGCCTGTAATAGGTAGAATGGCACATTTCTGCCTGAGAGCTCACAGCTCGATAGCACAGGCGCAGCCTAGATGAGAAAGGCAGAACAGGAGGCATTTCAGAAGTAAGAAACTAAAAATAAGGAAGCCCTTATGAAGGTCAAAATGAAGGTACCATCAGAAGATGTGAGGAGGAGAAAAAGAAGAGCTTGCAAATCGTTTTCTAGTGCTGTTTTTTAAAAGATGTGAGAGGTTTTAGGCTCCAGGACCCTGCTGGAAGTTCTCGGCTCTGCCTCTGCTTCTACAAATAGTTTTCTAAAAATACCAGAAACCAGCAATTATCACTAGAATTATTTGATATTTATTGTCATTTGAATGCTTATGCAGACAAAAGGCAAATGTAGACGTCAGCCAAACCCTGGAGCACTTCTTCCCTCTTCCTGTGCCCTGGACAAGTAGGGCAAGTGGATTTCTTTCTCCCTGGCTGTGTAACTTCCACTGCAGGCTCGGGAGGCAGAAGGCAAACGCCACAGCACACTCACTCCTAATTTTGCTCTCTGATGAATCCAGCCTGACAGAGCTTAGAAAACCTCACTGAACAGTTTTGGTCCTACACGCACAGCATCACTACAAGCTCACAAAACCACTTCCCTTATGGGGTTTCATATGTAAGTGCTACCCACAGAGCCAAAGACAAGCTTTGCAGCCGGGTTGCTGTGGTCTTAAATCTTAAACTGAGGTTGTGCCCCTTTGCTCAGTGAAGTAATGCTGAATGACCCTCCAAGCGCTCATTAAAGTGAAGCCTGACGGACAGCAGAGAGAACAAAGCAGCAAATCCGCATCGGAGCCTCCCAAGCCCAGTGAGGAGGAAAGAGCGAGTCAGAAAATCACGCTCCCTCCTGACAGCATTTCCCAAGGTTCAGAACCAGCTCAGAGGTGTCACTTCACGTGTGCCCCTCTGCAGAGTGCAAGGGGAAGGAAGCAAAGCCCAAACATGAGCTTAATCTTCCTCACCGAGATTTAGTGCATGCAGGGACAGGTGTCGAGGATGAACCAAGGGATGCTGAAAAAGGAGATGGATGTAAATCAGCCTGTTCTCAGTCAGCCTGGCCTCTCGCAGCCCAAAGGAAAAAAAATTGTTTTCACATCTGCCTTGTAAACTTTGAGTGGTTTCATCTACAGGTTCACACCTGGCAGTGTTCTCCACCCGCTTTCTCATCACTTTGCACTGAGGTGAAAGGGAACATGGTAGAAACACTCCAGACTGCTCCCTAAAAAGCAAAACAGCTTGAGAACCATTTTTCTGAAGTTTAACAGAGTGAGGAAATGATTTTCACCTAGTTCGCAGTGAGTTCACAAGACAATCAGTCATTGCCTGTGTTGCAGCGACCTTGCAGGCAGAGCAGCCCCAGGGCAGTGGTGCAGCAGGAGGGGGGTTAACCAGAAGATGGGACAAGGCAGCGTGGTACAGAGAGTGTGATAGTAGCATTGTGGTACAGCAAATGCAGGAGCATGTTGCTACGTATCAGCATGAGAAACTATATCTTTGCAAGGTGCAAATTGGCTGTGAAAAGCAAAGAGCCCTCAGACTTCTTTGGAGACCAACATACTCCTGATACACGCAAGGGAGGGCAGGGAGACATGGTGGAGCCACCGAAATGCAGAGACATGGATACGTGTGAAGCATCTCTCTTTCTCTGACTCGGTGGATTATTTTTAATTTATTCAATTACCTTTTTACCCCTGCAGCCACTCCTCAAGTGAACAAACACACCCCGAGGGAAAGCCCACCCCAGCCCAACTCACGCACCGATTGCAGAGGCATCCAAATCCTCGTGCCATACAAATCTTCCCAATTAGCTGTACCAAAGGCTGTTTTCTTCAAACCCAGCCACTCAGAAAGCACACAAACAGTCTTTTCCCAGTCAGCTTCCTAACACCAGTTTGTCTCACCAAGGCATGAAAGAAATCTCATGTGTCCCAGCAGGAAAATCCACGTTGGGGTATTGGTGGGGTTTGACAGTCGGTGATGCTGGGACACAGCTTGGTGATGCACAGGTTGGTGGGATCGGGAAGGTGCATGGGACCACAGCTAAGAGGAGTGAGGGACTCAGCAGAACACCCTGCGGACTCACCCAGGCTGGATGCTTTTCCCATGGCCTGTAGTAACAGGGGTGAAGCCATGTCCCCTCAAGTATTATTTTACACTAAAAAATCCAGGTATGAAGTGGAATGAGGGACAACCTCCTGCGCTTCACTTGAACCCTTTCTAGAGACTGGAGTCAGAGTTTCTAAAACTCCTGAGTGGAATCCAGAGAGAAGTTCAGGTTTGTGAGGTGTGACTCACTTTAATCTCTCTGAGAGGAAGAAACACAAAAGAAATACAGTTTAATCTGCCTTCTATCTCGCGTTTTACTGACAGCTCCATAGGGGACTCAGGAGCAGAGCAGCGGAGATACTGCAGGTACAGCTGTGAGCGGAATGGATTTTTCAGTTCATTTGGAAAACAAAACAGAGCTGTTCTGTGTTGACCTGAAACATTTTTTTCCACTATAATGAGAGAAAAGGAGCAAATACTCACCTTCAATCAACAGAAACATCCCGTTTGACTCAAAATGAAAGCTTTCGTTTTGTTTTCGCAGTACTCAACCGGTTCCCAGTTCATGCTAAATTCAAAACAAATATCATCAAGCAAAATGTTTTGTACTTAGCTGAAAAGTTTTTCTTATCTTCCTGCCCTCACCCGGGGCGCTCTGCAAGTCAGCTTTGTGAACGGTTTTGTTCTGCTTTTGAATAAAGTGGAGAAGCGAAGGGAAATCCTACTGCAGGTCAACCCCCCCCATCCCGCTGCCCCCAGTTTGAGCCAGGCTGGTGCAGCAGGAACAGTGCTGCAGGTAACCGCTTGAGGGGGACCTGCCTCTCCTCGCGTGGGTGTAACAACAGGACCAGCTCCCCCAAATGAGCAGCTTTAAACTCCTTTCCTGCCCCATCCAAACATCTATGATAAAGGCAATTCAGAGCTCTGGAAAGGTGCACCCTCCCCACCCAGCCATGGCTCCTCAGCTGCAGCCATGCCCCCTACCTGCGCTGCAAAGCGGGTAACTAACGGGCGGGCGTCCCCCGGAGAACAGCAGGAGAACTGAAAGTAAACTGTCAGGGTATGTCAGGACCGGAGTCACAGAGCAGCTCTAATTGAAATCTTCTCTGTCATTTACTCATCAGCAATGTTAGAGCTCCTGCTTTGAATGAAACATTAGACACCGGCCTGACAGCTCCAGGTGGAAGATTATTCGGCAGCTTAATGGCTCCCTGACAGCCCTGGTTACTCCCACATCAGCATCTATTAACCTTTGGTTTATTCAGACCCTTTTATGCTTTTTTAATCGGTGGCTCTGGGTGCTGTGGAGGAAAAGCTGGTCAGATCTCAGACAGGATGGGAGAGCTGCCTTTCTCCACAGCAAAGTTACGCTGTCTGATGGGGCGAGGGCTGCCTGTCCCCTCCTCTTGGGTGGAATCCTCCAGAAAAGAGGTTGCCTTCCAAAACCGCTAATCTGGTCTATCTCTGGGAAGGAGATAACTGGTTTGCCAGAAGTTGGGATGTTATCGGAGGCTTCAAACTTTTGGGGCGTACTGTTTAAAGCCCCAAGTCATGGATCAAAAAGGCACTGTGAAAAATTCAGCTTTAATTTAATTTTTTTTAGAAGTTATTATCAAGCCTTTATGTTTGCAGAGAAAAGCTCAAAAACAGATGTGAGTGCACCCTCAAGGCTCAGACACTGGAAAACAGATAAAAAGAACCCAAAGTTTATCCTCTCTAAATCAAGTCTGGATGCCTCTTGAAAATTGATGCTATAACTCAAAGAGAAGTTATGGTCTTGATGCAGAAATTATTAGCAGAGGTTTCCTGAGTTGTATTATGCAGGAAGTCAGACTACAGGATGATAATAGTCCCTCCTGGCCTCAAACCTATGAATCCTTCTCTTGAGTGTTTCGCAACTGTCCCCAAATTGTCCTTCTCTGTGTTTATATGCAAAGGTCCAGATTTTCAGTGGTGTTCAGGCATCTCGCACCAGGCATGGATTTTTCAGGGGAAAATAAAGGAGTTTTAGCACTGCCATAACCATTCCCTCACCAGCACCGGTTCTTTCTGTTTGCTCTGAGGCTCCAGTGCAGGCCCAGGGAGCCCAAAAACCCACAGCAACGAGCGGACCGAGGCACATCGGGCTTCAAATCACCCCAGCCTGGTGCTTGTCACCGGTACGCGTGGGGCTCAGCCTCTGCTTATTGACACCACAGGTCTGACTCTCCCTGCCCCCGAGCTCTGGGCCACCTGCTGACCTCACGATACATTTACCGAGCAGACGGGAAGCAGAGCGGCCATCTCAAAATCTGTATTTGTGAAAAGGATCTTCCCTTCATCTGCCACCTTTATCCCTTCCAATTCCATTTCATGCTCCTCCCAGTTAACCAGCATTTCTCTGTAATGCAGAGAGCTGGCTGCCAGCTCGTCCCAGTTCTCTGCTGGTGCTGCACCACACGCTGCTCCACTTGACTCCTGGCCGCGCCGAGTGCTCTCTCCATCCACAGACCCAGATGCTCAAAGATTCAATACTCCTTTCCCATATGATTCTGGCAGGTTTTGCTTCAGCCTTGGTCCAGATTGCCTTTCCTGGCTCCAGTTGGCTTGGCAATACCACAGCAGAGCCTTCTCCAGAATAAAACAACCCTCTTGTGCAAGGACACCAGCAGGCCTCCCGCGCTCATGTCTTTCTATGCTCTGCTGCTGTATGAGAAAGTCAGGTCCGATGAAACGTGTCTTAAGCTGTCTCGGCAGAGAGAAGACCCAGCCTTTAATGGTGACACTGTATTTCTGCAACGCAGCCCCAGAAACCCGAAATTCATCCTCCCACCAGGGGATCGCAGCCCCATTAATAATCTGAAATAAGACTGAGGCCATGCCCGGCAGAGCTCCCAGCAAAGCCAATCGAGCCAAACCAGCAAGCTAGAGAATAGCTAAGTGAAGGGAGAAGCGATGAAACCTGGATAAAGGGAACGAGATGGAAAGGACTGCTGGAGGGAGTGTGTGGGAAGCCGGATTTGATGGAGGAGAGAGAAGGCTGCCTTGGAAAAAGGAGAGGAATATGTCCAAAGCAGGGGCAGGCAGCATGGCTGAGGGCAGAACAACGAGAGCGAAGAGACTGAGGGAACAGGAGAATAAAAGGGCTGTGAAATATAAAAACTAGACATAGGAACAACAGAGGAGATTTGGAAAGGTCTGTGTTGGAGGCCAGAATGAGCTAACCAAATATGAGAAACAAAAAACCTGATGAATGCCTTCAGAATGGTACCAGTAAAGGAAAATAAAAATAGAGATGATGGTCTGAGAGCAGAGACAGGGGTGAAAAGACAGAAAAGGTGAATTCTTATCTAATGAAGATGGGAGGTAACTTTGTGGCTTATAAATTTTTTCATACTGTAAATAGATCTAAAAGAGGGATTAGGGTAAAGGTTAGGTTAAGGTCAATTTAGGTCACAGCTAATGAGTGGCAAGCTTCGGTATAAATATGTATGTACACACTGATAGACAGATATTCTACCATCAAAACAAGGACGAAAACACCCCAGGAAGAAGGTGCTGCCTTTCCAGAACACCTCTGGTGTTAAAACTGTTCCTTTATAGACACCACGGTGTTAGATATTTGTATTTCAGTTATTTCATGGGAAATACTCAGCTTTTACAGTTAGTGTCTCGGAAAGTTCATGCAAGCTACTGAGAGATGTTTAATCACTGGATTCGTCCTTGTTAAACAGAGATCATTTAATAGTCTGCAAATCTACTGGAATCATGGTGTGTCAGCATGTCATAAACCACGAGGGAATCTGGAGGGGTGTCATGCCAGTTAAGCACCTATAGCCCCGGATTTAGGAGTGTTCTTTCCCACTGCAAGAGCCTGATTTGGGCTGTGCTGCTGGCGAGTGGCAGCACTAACACACCCACACGCCCTAAGCGAGCTCCTCTGCTTCACCAGGAAATCCAGCGGGGCACAAGCCGCCGCAGGCAGGTGGAGATCCAATCGGTCCCAAGTGCCAGCGGTGCCTGTACGCTCGAGTTCAATTCAAACCCACTGCTGACAAGAGAAGTGAGGATATTAAAGGAGCGCTCCCGGATTTAGGTGTACTCGCTGCTGGAGGAGGATGGAGACCTTTCTGAGAAAAGGTCTCACAGAGAAGGTCAGGCACACGCATTAGGCACGTGCTGATTGCAGAAACTAATTTACTTGCTTCCAGTGACAGCGATCACAGCTCTGCCCCCGCCACGTGGTCAGAGAAAGGATGAATATGTTTGCTGGCAGCAGAGGTGCAGCTGTGAATTGCGGGACTTCGACACGCTATGACCCCCGCTGAAGAGTAAACCAGGAATCGGGGTCAGGATGGCTCACCGTGAGGTGACTGTACCACCTATCTGCATAGTCAGCGTCAAGAAGATAATCATTATTTATAACCCCCACAATGCCGTTCACCTGAGGAGGGCAAGAAAAGAAAAGGCTTTGAAAGGCGACGACTGCAGCTTATTTACAATGGCTCCACCGGACCACGGCCCTCTCCAGACGCGTGTTAAAGCGGCAGTAAAGGAAGCAGAAGCATTTTTAAAATCTGCCTTTATAGCCGTGCATTGGTGACATGTATTTAAATCATCCGTGTGCCATCAAGCACAGGTTCCAATTTAAATGTCACTGTGGAAACTCTTTCTCTTATCCCTTCGCCAAGTCATTTGTCACCTTCCAATTCGTGGCAATGAAATGAAGTGAACAGAAAATTAGACAAACAAATAAAAGTCTATGTTTTTAATGTAAAATGCAACCCTGGAAACTTCTTACTGTATTCTTTTTTTAAATATCATCCAAGAGGAAAAGAAAACAAACAAAAATACCATTTAAGGAAACAATAGACAAAGCAAAAGTCTTTCTCTTTGCTTAAATGCTAGAACTAGTCATCAAATGAAGTAACCATTGCGTTGATCTTCTGGCTGACAAAGTGGATGTTTTCACCTTTCTGTTTATTCCCACCAGTGTTGTGATAAACTTGAATAAGTGGGGGGGTTAAGTGGTAGGGCTTTTGTAACAGTATTTAATTCCAAACTCAAGAAAGCAGCCTCATTTTCCAGATCACTGAAATGGGTTCCCTTTTTTTTTTTTTCCGGCTATCTGACAAAATGTCATATATTCCAATAATTTTTCCATGAATTCCCAGTTTATGCTGCCCCAGATTATAACATCCCTCTAAGCACAAAAACCTTTGTCACTCTAATGTGTCTTTTGGCCAGTAATCTTATTTTTATCTCAGACAAAATATTATGAGCATAATCCATAAGTAATATAATAAGGTCTCCATAGCTGAAGACACTATTAAACCATTATTTCATTTTTACACTGCAATGGCAACTATAGAACAGCCACACAAACACAGATCATGTGACAGCAATGATAAAAATAATGGGTACCTTCAGTCGTAGGACAAAAATGTAGGACTCTGAAGGCACACAACATTGCTCCTGCTGCCAGAATATAACCTTCTGCCTTTTCACCTTTAGGGGGAAGATATTTTAAGTCAAAACAAATTTAAGATTGGTTGATGGTAGACAAGAGATTTCTGATTACAGTCCTGTATTATTATCAAAAATGTATTTGGTTTGCCTTATCAGAATGAAAGTTTTGAATTTTTCCCCCAAAAGTACAGCTTCTGCATTCTTGTGACTGAGATGAGAATCACTGTTCTTCTGTCAAAATAATTAGGACTGTAACTTGGATCCAGAAAATGCCTTAAAAATTTACATCTCAGGTTATAATACCCAAAGATGCATTAGAAGTACTCAGAGCGTTCTTTCCAGAAGTCTCATCATTCAATGCCAAGCCCAGGCTTTGAGGGAAACTTGACTCATAGGTGTGCTCACAAAACCTATTAACTTCAGAAAAATTACTTATGAGCTTGAATTCCAAAGCCTCTCAAGCCAGGAATTTTTTTTCCTATGGATGTTACCAGGCTTTGGGTCAAGATTAATTTGCTCACAAAATAAAGGACAAAGTATCACCACTGGAGTAAGTCTCAAAGTCCAAACCTGGAAAGGAGACCTGGAGAATCCCACCCGCCACATAAATCCTGACACTGGCAAGAAGGCAGAGGCGGGACCGCGCAGAGCTGTGGGCGCCCCGACTATACACCGGGTCCTAATTCAGCCATACTTGTTAGCACGTGCCTACAGCTGGATCTACCCAAAGCTGATTATCTCAGCTGACAGTCTCTCAGGCTTGGCTCAGTTTCCGTGCCCACCGACTTCAGCCCTGCTCTGCTTTCCTACTCCTAGCACAGTGGAGCTGCCGCTTTGGATCGCTCCTGCAGGAGATGGATCAAAGAGGCAGCGCGTCTCACCTCAGTAACTTCCACAGAAGTGTACCCAAGGGAATTCGTTAAAAAATTGCTTTGTTTTTTCAATGGAACCGTCAGGCTTTTAAGTCAGGCACCTAACTTTAACTACTTAAGAAATCAGTTGTTTAATTTACAGTCATCTAGTTGGCGCATCTGTTTTTTGCCTTTTTTGCACCAGTTAGTTACAAAAGCCTTCACAGAACAGCAAACAGCACTGAACAGCGAATGTAATAAAATATTTTTCCACAGTCCATGAATTAAACAGTCTCACGATTAACCCAAACGGGTGTGTAAACATTGGTCAGCTAAAGCACACGGGTTTAGGGGTCTGTAATCAGCCAAGGCTCTTATGAGTGATTTTGGCATTCAGGGAAACAAAAGATTATTTTGTCTAGATCAAAGAATAGCTTGAGCAGGTCCCACGCAGCATTCCCAACAGAGCCAGAGGAATAATCTGCTCTGTGAACTTGGCCTCTTGTTCTCTTCTCCAATTACCCACAGGCAGATGGTGATTTTGTTGTATTTATTCACTATTGAAATTATTTGCTGGATAACCTCAGTAAACAATTCTCGCTCGATAGATTGCCAGTGAGCAGTTTGTTTAGGATCTTCAGCACTTGCTCTGGCTCAGTGAGATGCAAACACCACCTGGAATCATTGCGGTCTCTGCTGGGATGAGCAGGAGCCTTAGAAACAGATTTCCAACAAAAAAGGCTGTGATTCCAGTTTCAATGTTCCCTTTCTAGGAATATTTCTGTAAACTGAACTTTTTCCCATGAGCGTTTCTAAAGTCTCCCCAGTGCCCAGAATTAGCCCAGGTACATGAAAAAGCCACTGAGCTCCCAATCCGGCCACAGCCCTGGTCCATGCAGGTCTCTCTTTTCACTCCCCTGCCCAGACCTGAGACTTTGAGCTCTTCCTTCATGAGGCACTTGTCTGTACAACAGTCAACGCGGAGGAAATTGTGAGCAGCCCATGACTGCCCACGCAGTCTCTTATAATGTTTTATCATCCATTAAAATAAAAGCTTTTCAGGGACAAGTTACATTAAAAACAATAAGCTGGTGCATAGAAGCTGGTTTCTCTCCATCACCTGGGTCCTCCAGCCACCCTCCAGCCTCTCTGATGACCCATCTCTCCGCAGGTCTCCTGGTGCCCCGTGTGCTGGGAGGGGATTTTAGATGCTGAGTGTTCCTTCAACCCCCAGGTTCCCCACTTCAGAAAACCCACACTTGCTGCACTTAGCAGCGTTAAAAGACAGACGTGAGTCCTTGAACCCAGAGGGTTACCCATTGTCTGCCAAGCAGATGGATGAATAGAAAATATCGGAGAAGCTGTTTGGCTTCATGTTTGGAATCAACTGCATCTGAGCATGTTGAGATGGAGTGAGATGGTATAAATACTCTAGTACTCCTAGATAATCTCAAGCAATGAAGTCATAGGGAAATTCCAAACAGGTATCACAGCTCATATAATAACTGTATCTGTCTAACAAAATAACCTAAAACATCCGTATTACGTGTCTATTTGGGGGGATTATTTACCCAACCTAGAAGAGCCTACTGATCACAAGGATTCTTTAAAAATGTGCACAGCTATTTATAAAAAGTATTATGCAGTTTGATTTTATACTATGCAAGTTGCCCAGTGCCTGCCAATGAATTGTGAGCCTATTGCCCTTTCTCAGATACGGATTTCTACCAGGCAGAAATAAAGTATGAAATTACTTTTCTTATTTTATGGGCCATGAGAAAAATCACTGATCTCAGGACTTAAACACTGACCAGCAAAGCAAATGACCATTCAAAGGAGAATTATAGAAGCATAAGGAATTGCCAATAAATAACACATCAATATTGAAAGTACAGGGTGAGCTACCAAGCATGTCAAAGGAAAAAACGATGGTCTTGACACTGAGATCCTAAACAATCCTGGCAGCATCTCCCAAGAGGACAAAACCATATATCCCAGTGACTCTGAAAAAAGCATTGGGATTTCTTACTGAATAGCCTGGAAAGCATTTTCTATACATGAATGCAGAAACATTAGATAAAGGCAGAGCTGAGGCTCATGACATCCTTGTTGAGCTCTGAAGTAATACAGAGATATGCAGAGCTGGCTTTTTCCAGTGTAGAGCAGGACGGAACTAGTTGGATTAGTGGAAATTCAGGGATTTGCCACTCAGTGTCGCCTAAGTGTGGATGTTAAGGGTGGAAAAGATGAAGTTACTTCTCTTGGAAGGCTGGGTTTGCAATGGCAAAGGGCTGGACATCTGTGGAGACCCACCAGCACGTTCTTGTGACCGAGCTGTGCAACGACTTCCTGAAAATAACTTTGTTGTTAAACAGAAGCTTCTCACACTGACATACTCTCCAGCTTTTGCCTGATGCAGCAAGCCACAGAGGAAGCTGGTGTCTATTTATGGAAGGAGGAATTAAGAGCTGGAGCCTTCTCTCATTTGGATGCTCCAGGTAAGTGTACAAAAGCAGCAGTTGGCATCAACCAGCCTGAGATGACTAACTGGTCTAATTTGACTCTCGCTGTAATTAGAGGAGAAACTCAGTCTGCTCTGAAGCAGCATTTCAAACAGGAACCTAATTTAGCTGCTCTAAGTCACACTCTAGAGGAGCTCTCCATGCTCCCCATTGATTACAGAGGGAAGTAGAGGAGATCAGGTAGCTAACTTAATTGATTAAATTAGATGTCTGAAGTTGCCTGGTACAAATACCCCACGAAGTGCCCTAGAACTGAAAGATTAGCACAGGGCTGTGTAAAAGACCCTGAACCATATCCAACACAAATAACACAATCTTTCTAACTGCTGCTGGGTTTTGGTAGCTGATGCTGCTAACAATTCACTGCACGAAATACTGTTCAAGTGCTGTAGAGTGGCTCAGTACTGAAGCAAAATAAAAAGTCACAATGAACACTGAAATCCTCGATACAAGGTTTTTTCCTGTGCTACGGGGTGTGACAGAGCAACATAGCAGATGTGTGGAGAGAGAGAACTTCTCATGGCAAGTGTAGATGGTTCAAACGGAAAATTTGGACTTTGGAAAAAAGTTTACAATGATGTTGGAGGCTGAATTCCTCTTCATAAGATAAACAACCTTGTGAAACTGAGAGTAAGTAAATACAATTCAAAATAAAAATACTAAGTGTAATGATTAAGCTTTCAGTTTCTCCTGCAGCCTGACAACAGATCTGAAAGTTAACACAGGGGCTAGAAAACAAACAAACAAAATGTTTTACTATGAAAGAAGAGGAAAAAACCCTCATTTTGAAATAGTTGAAAAGTTTCTTACAGACTTCAGTGATACTGGTTCATGAACAGTCTTTGGGTAAGAAGTTTCTGATGTAGCTTCATGACCATGAAGTTTATCAGTCCTTCAGAAGATACAAAAGGGAAATGTATGTTCTTCCATAAATAGATGCCACAGGGTAGGTTCACTTTTTCTTGTACAGCACTTCGATGTGACTACTGTTTGGGAAAAGGGCCTGTCCCAGGTTCAGCTTGGTGTTCCCACAGTTCTCACAGAGCAAGATCTGGAATTCCTGTGGGACATGCACCTGCCTGCCTTAGCAGAGACTCTATACCTCACGTTTTTACTGTTTGGGCTAATTGAGCTCTCTTGGCACCACAGAGACACTGTGCCCTAGAAAAACGCTCCCAAGATGTCTTTGCTTTCACAGCTCTTCTCTTCTTGTTCATCCCTGTAGAGCTGTAGCTTACAGAGGCTCATTTTACAAAATACCTCTTAGCTGACTTATGCCGCCACAGTGTTGTCCATGTTCACTGGAGCAAAAGCATTCTTCTACCATCCCCCAGCCCTCCAAGTCCTGGTACTGGAAATGAAGTTTCGATGTCTAAGGCACTGGAGCAGTCACTCCTGCCTATGGAAGATGGAAGCACTAAACTGTTAAATTAACAGCTGCAAACAGATCGTGGAATTGGGATAAAAGCAAATGAATGTGACTCCAAATCACTCCTTCTGAGCAAAGCAGGTCCCCACGCAGCCCAGGGCAGAACCACTGGTGCACAGGGCACAGAGCAATCAGCCTGGCAAGCACCCCCGTACTATCCCCACCTCCGCCTGAGAGACCAATCAGTCCGAATAAAAACACCTATGGAGAGAAAAATAATCTTGCAACTGATGGAGAAACCTTAAAAAAACCATTGTGAAACTGAGATATTTTAAGGCCCACATTGCTGCTCTGCTGGGGGTATTTTTTTCTGGACGGTTTCACCCATCCCTACATGATGATATAAAAGTCAGCGCTTCATTGAACTTTCTAATAGCCAGGACATATTTCCTTCACAACCCTGGCGCGCTCTCTCGCTATGAGCTTTCTCCTAAGCAGCATGACACAACATATTGTAAAAGGAAAATGATAATTAGAAGGAACATTCGAGCAGAGGAACTTGTCTGGAAAAATGCTTTAGTTAAATGGAGCGATAAAGATTGTTTTTAACTTAATCTGTTAAACACACACGCTCGTACGCACATACGCTGATCCACCCCAGCACGAGGATGTCTGTTCACCACAGGCTTGCCACCCAGAGATGGAGGACAAACCTGCAAGAGGAGAAGTGAATCCTCGTGTTGATTTTGCGGAGGTTAAACGGGGGTGCAGAGAGATGAAAGGCACATCGAGTACCTAAGCTCAGGCATGAAGTGCTGCGGGAGATACTTGTGTGACCCAGCTCTGTCACACACAGCGGATGTGCTGGCTGCTCCTTCCGCCAGCTCAGGAATCTCTGCACGTTATGGCTGTGTCCCACAGCCCCAGGGGAAATCTGCATCCTCACCAGGAACCAAATTCAGTTTGGAGCCTGAATCTTGCCTTCATCACAAAACCATCCTTCTCAAGGGCTACCGTTAAAACCACTGGGATTTTCCGACAAGCATGAATTAGGAATGGGCGATAAAGACATATCTGATATGAACTACAAATTCTGGAGAGAGAAATAAATAGAAAATGCTGCCCTGAGGGAAAGAAAAGAAGTCATAAATGTATTGCCCTGACAATCAGTTTTGGTGTGAGTCTTTGGCTGGCGGGGTGGATGGTTGGAGATAATGGCAATCAGAAACACCCGATTTTTTAATTAAAAAATGTTCCCAACCATATTCTTTTTTTTGTTGTTTTTTTTTACAATCATTGTGAAAATGCCTAGATAGGGAATAAGGTTTTACTTAAATTCATATCTACATATATATATATACATATATTTCCCTTCAAGATAATGTCAGGTTCTCAACAATCCTTAGGTCCAACCATAGCAGCACCTACATAGTAAAAATACACATTTGATTAAAAATCACCTCAGACACCTCCGAGAATGTGTTTCTGCCATCACCATACATGCTTCGTTCCTTCTGTGCTGAAGCTGAGCAGCATTTGCACGAGGTTGCCCTAGTGTTATGTCTACAGTGCAGCTTCCTGCGGGAAAAGCCCTCGCTTTCTGCTGCACTCCTTCAGACCACAGCAGAGTCTTGGGGCCAAGTTGCTCCCAAAGAAACAAAACCTCACATTTGGACAAGCTTCTTGAAGGAAAGACTACAGCTTTGGGTGTGGAGATGAGCATGGAGTTCCATTTTTGGAAGAATAAAGACCAATTTTCCTTTGGGAAAGGTTCGTTCTTCCAACAGTGATGGATCTCGAAAAGCTTTGAGAGTACAAGGCTTTCGGAAGTAGACCGAAGCGAAAGGAGGTGGCACACTGTAGGCAAAGGGGCCAAAATTGTTTAATAGATGCGGTTTGTCTTGTAAATCTCCACTACACAAGTGTTCTGAAATGATTAAGGTGGTTCTCTGTGTAGACAAGTAGGAATGAGACAGCGAACTGGCAAGGAGTGAAGGCTCACGCTGTACAGAAGAACACACAGGCAGCGCTGCCGTTGCAGCGGGACCGTGTGGGAGAGGGAGTTTTCCTGCTGCTGGTAGCTCTGCCTGAGCCCGCAAGCGTAGTGCAAAATGAGATCAATAAGGCAACATCTGTATTCGCCAGAACAGAGACTTTTTTTCTCTGTTCAGTACTAATGTATGATTCCTTTTCTAGTAACCTTCTACTTTTCTCTTGCAGCCCTTGGTTTCCTTTCGTCTTCAGACACAGAGAGAAAGGAGTTTGAAAGCCAAGCTGGATTCCAGCTCTTTGCTGGGAGACACAGGGCAGTGCAGCCGAGCTCATTTGTGCTCAGGCTCCTTTCAGCAGCGCCACAGAGTCAGGCTGGGACAGGACAGCTCTGGGTCACTGTTGCAACCGTTTTCTCTCATGCTGCTATTCAAAAATCTTTCAGAGTAACGTTACAATTGGCAGCGTGGATAAGAATCGGTGACCGTTTCACCTAGTGACTTATCTCAGAAAACAATCAAATAAGAAGGGAGGTTGCAGGGGGGGTGGGCTAGGTGACTTTTAAAGGTCCCTTCCAACCCAAAGCATTCTGTGATGCTGTAAGAAACTTCATAGGAAAATACAAAAAGCTGGCACCCAGGAAGTTAATTTAACAAATCCCTAGTGCAATAGAAAATAGGTTTAAAGAAGAGCCATGAAACTCTTAATACATTCAGAAGCTTCCTCATGGTTAACTATTACAATTTTGGATATTTTAGTGGTTCTTTTTGAGTCTAGATAAAAATCATGTACTTCTGTACAGGAGATGAAATCAATCTGGCCACGACTCACCCTCTGTGTTCTTCCACCCATTGCTCAGATAAATTGCCTTGTCCAAGAAAATGTTAGAGCCTGGGTATTGTTCACTTATCGTAATGTCTGTCTACAAATCTGCTCTTCACATCTGCGTAAATCTCGATTCGTTCCACCTTGGAAAAGAAACCAATTCCATGTGGCCAAATGAGAAGACAAGAGGATAATCCAGCAGTGTGATGATGGATGCTGATTAATTAACCAATCTTGGAGGATGAAAATACTAGAGGCGCTCCTGCGTTAGGAAGAAGAGGGTCATGGGAGGTAATATTCTCCAGCAGAAGCTCTACAGCAGACTATCAGCACAAATAATACATTTCTCCTTGTTGGATTTTATGCCTCCAGTAAATTTTGTGCAGGTGGAAAGTGCCACCTTCACAGCCCTGGAGACCCAGACACTGCTGCGGAGGTTATTTCTTTTCCTGACACCACCTATAAACAAGTAGGTTGCTTTTTTCCTTTTTTCCTTATTCTTTTACGACTTCTCCCATCACAATGGTGTCCAAATTCACTCTTTATGCAGGTAAAGCATGTTCATATATAACAGGGAGAAATACTGCAACTGCTCAATGACAAACTCCCAGTACCTTTAGTCATGCCGTAATTTCACAGTTGTGCTCCATGTGTAACCACTTCCTTGGATTTAATTGTCACAGAACATTAACGTCAGAGTTAAAAAAAAAAAAATGTATTTCTCTACAAATGGAGTATTTGGGTGCTACAGTTTGGTTGACTTTGGTACTGATAGGAGCTTCGCTGTTTGTCTTTCCCATGGAAGTACCTGTTCCTAAGGGGAAGGGGTAACTTCTGGCCGTTCAGTCTGGGTGACCCTCTCACATCTTAAAGACTCAGTTCATGCATAACCTGTCTGTGGAACTCCCTGCTACAACACCCTCTTGAAGCACATGAGAATTGCTATTTTGCAATGTTTTACTGTGAAACAAATCAAATTTGTTCTTTTTTTTGCTCTCCTCATGTTTGAACCTAAAAATCAAAGCAATGGTTTATGTCCGTTTGAATCCTCTGAGGACACAAATAATCAAAATTGACTCTTGAGATTTTTCCACTTCTGGATTTGTGAATTGGCTTTTGGCATTCCGATGGTTTCACGTGGCAGGGAGATATCCACAAATGCAGCAAAATTGCTGCTTGCAGACTGTTAAAGCTCTGGCACTTCACTAGGCTTTTGCATTTACAAAGCCACATTTCAGATCTATGCAGCAGCTGTTTTTTTTCTTATTTGTTTTTCTGTTCTTGAACTTTGGCCACTGCTATCACCATCACTCTTGGGAGCTTGGAAGGCTCAATACATTATCTTTCTTCTAGAAGAATCTGTTGCAGGAGGTGCTGTAAGAGCACACACCACCAGCACTGCACAGCCCGCATTCCTGACATCAGCCTGGCCGAGCAAAACACGGTTCTGAAAGCACATCTAGCAGTGGGGATAGCAGATTGTCTCTGAAGGCTGAGAAAGTCCATTTTCTGCCTCAGTGACAAAAAGGCAGGGCACAGAATGGTGGCTGGCTTTAGGAGGAGCAGGACATGCTGTAGCTTAAAAGGAATCTGCTCCAGCTGACCTGTCCGAGCTCGTGATATATTGGTACCCCTGCAGCACTGGTGTAGTAGCAGACCCTGCTTATGGGTGAAAGTCTATACGGGCTGTCAGAGAGTTGTTGCTTGTGTGCTTTCTCTCCCATAAAAGGAGTAAACACTCTGACACCTTCTACCCAGGAATATTTACCACTACGGCCATGGAGAACTATCGAATTAAATTTTCCAAGCAAGGCAAGCATTCTCCGGTCCTATCAGAGCATTACAGATTTATTCAATGATAGTTGAGGGACTTCAGGCCCTCAGCATTTATCATTACATCTGATTTCTGGGAAAAAAATTAAAAATAAAACTCAAGTTCAATAACTGGTCCCCTTGCAAAATATGTCACCTCTAAATACCCATCACGTACAGCTAAGTGCTACAGCTCTCTCGTTTACACTTTGTCTGCAGGTGGCAAACTAAACCAAGGAAATAAATATACTGTAACAGAAATGTTAAAGAAAAATTTAAAGTTAAACAAGTATTTTCACATCAGAGGAACTTGGACTTTACTACCAGCATCTCCACCAGAGCACTGTACAGAATCTTCTAAAGGACTTCAACCCATGTCTTGAAGATCCTATTCCATTAACTTTAAAATAGCATCTTCCCCTTCCAGATCCCTTTCCCTCTACTTTTACCTCCATGAAGCCAGTGTAAGTAACTGTATCACCATCTTCATTTCTGTCACAGAGTCCTGGCTGCTCCTTTTCCTTTCTCCTCCTTGAAAATCAGGAAAGGCAGACGCAAAACCAACAGATGTTAAATCAAGATGTGCTCTCCTGAGCTCATCTTTCAGTTTAAAGGATGCTGACTAATCTCTACCATTCATTCTCTTTTATTAGGGGAATAATCGTCTGTATTGGACAATTTGCACTAGTATAATACAGAAAATAGTAAGCAGTTATGTGAACAAATAGAATGAGTCAACACTGCTTTGTCAAGTCAAATGGTGATCAGAAATCTCCTGGAGTTCTTTGAGGGTGTATATGAGCTTATAAATAAAAAGGATTGGTCAACATAGCATAGTTGGATTTCAAAAGACATCCATTAAACTTCCTCACTGGGGTCTTAAAGAAGGGAGACCACCACGGCATAAAATAACAGCTCGATTTCTGGGTTAACAATAAGAAGCAAAAGCTGAGGATAGTGTTTACTGGTTCCCAGCAAGGGCATAAAATGATGTCTGCTAGAACCTGTTTTGTTCAGCAGTTCTACGTAATTTACATAATCTCAAAATGGGGATAAACACTGACATGGCAAATTGCTGAGGTTAGAAAACTGTTTGCAATAACCAAACCTGAGGTTTACTTTGAAGAACAGTAAAAGGCTCCCATGACGTAAAAATGACAGAAGAAATTCAGTGGGAAGGAATTTATGACTAGAGAGATTACAGGAGTCTGGAGTACACTAAATAGATGGTGATTGTTCAACAACGGTGGATGACAAAGGGTAAAAGATGAGATAAACCTCTGAAATCTTCAGTTACGTGGAAAAGATAAACATGGTGCCTGTCAGTGTCTTACAACATGAAAACAGGAAAGTACCTAATGAGAAGTGTTTGCAACAGGGTTAAAACAAATAAAGCTATAATTTTTAAACACAGATTAAATAATTAGTTTGAGGAGCTCATTGCCACAGGATATTTCAGTGGCTGAAACCATGAACAGATTGGGAAAAGATTCATCAAGATAAGTTGGTGTCGCTGCACTCTAGTTATTACACAAATTACACATTGCCAAGCTCAGAAAACACGGAACTCCAGAAAGTAAGAAGATAATCAACTTAAAATCACCCTTTCTCTCAGAGGTGCCATCCTAGCTATCCCTGCTCCTGGATACTGTCAGGGACAAGGAGTTACGTGGGTCTTTGACCATGTGCTGTACAGCAGTTCTTCCATTTTCACTCCATCGATTCCATAGCACAACCACAACCTGACTCTGCCTGGCAGCACAGGCTGCCTGGAGGGGAGCTGGACCACAGCTAGTTCTTGATAGGGACAGAAGGCTTACAACAACTCCAGATTTTATAGCCATTTATACCTCTTATTGCATTCATTATGCCTTCATTACACCTTCACTCTATCTCCCTTCATACCAGAGTTGCGTTACCTATTTGCCGTGGTATGACAGAACACCATATAAAAAATGGCCTAGTTTAATAAAAGATTGCCTTCCAAGGTATGCAAACAGGCTTCCCTCAAGCAGTTGGTAAAAGTTAACTGGTTGTTCTCAGCTGAAAGGGCGAAGTGCTAGAGTCAAGCTTGCTGTGGGAAACCAGGGATGGCTGTCAATAGAGCGACATGGGGTCCAACAACCACCACGATAAAGAGAGATGCTGCGCTGTGACCGTGAGCTTCGAATCTGCCCTCTCTCAGTTCCAGATCTTCCTTTCCTGGTGCTATAAGAGGATTAGGAATTTTTTTGGAAGGTGCGTGGCTGTGAAGGGCATCCAGAAAACATTGTGCTCTTGCCCCTATTCGAACCCCAATGAGGTCCAAGGGGCTCATTCCTGAGGCATTTTGTGTGTAGGCTGCAGTTCCCCCCACAGCTTATCCATGGCAGAGAGCTGCCAGGGAAGTGGTGCTACGCTGCCCTTCCCTGCCACTAACTGCAGATCCAAATCAGCTGCCCAGACACCAAAGACAAGAACTCTTTTTCCTTTGAGCCTGGGTTAGTTCTTGTATTTCAGCCCACAGACATGCAATACTCTCCTCCCCATCGCCCCGCAGCGCTCCTAAACTGATCAAACTCGGACTCAAAGCTTCTCTGCATTTCTGGTACCTGCCAAAAACCCCTCCCTGGGAGCTGCCACTTGTACGTTACTAATGAACACAGACACCACCTTTTTCTGTGCTAGCTCCTGGTTCCATCCAGCTGCTTTTTCAGTTATTTAGGAGCGTGTGGGTTGCTTTGTCACATTGGCTGAGTAATGAAAGGGTACAGAAAACAGCCTGAGACCTGGTACTGGAGACATGTAATTATTTCTGATACCAAGAGAGCTTGTAAGGTGGTTTTTTTAATTATTTGTGCTATGCCAATGGTATCTGTACATTTACCTTTTAGCTTCATCCCATATTTAAGAAGCTAAAAAGATGGATGCAGGAGCATGGTTTCTAAGGGGGAAAGAGCATACCAGGGTTTGCAGTCTCCTTTGCTGCAAGCACAGGCTACGGGTTCTTGCAGTCTGCCTGAGTTTATTTCTGTGCTTTATTTACCAGTGCTTGACACCATGACACACACGCACCACGTGCAGGGCTACGTGGGGATGTGGTCCCTTACACACAGCAGATACAATTCCACGTGAACAGCTGATGCTGCTTACGCAGGAACATCCACCTTCAAACTCCAAACCTGCCTCCACTTCCCTTTAGCCACGGCAAAACCAAGAGTGAGGGAGCTGCAGCTGGACACGAACGCTCCAGATACCAGATGCCGTGTGTTTTCACCAGAGAACTGCAATTCTTATGGTGGGTTGGAGTGAGAGCCATCCTCCCTGCCAGGAATTATTAGAAACAAAGTTTCAGTGTTGATCTACAAATGTGCGTTAAAAATTACAGCAATTTCTCCAATACAGAGAAGAACACTCCATATACCCACGTAGAGGGGAGAGTGCCAAGCAGAGTCTTCAGCTTCGCCCTGAATTCCCCTAACAGGGCACAGGGTCCTCATGGATTGCAAGGCTCACACAATTAAAAACATCGTGACAGTTTCAGTGCACATTTCTCCCCTTTCCCTCCTGTCCCCATAACACACTCTATGGAGTTATTGGTTAAGGGACTGAAGTCAGATGAGGTTTAGATGAGGTTACACACTTTTTCTCATTTGTTTTTAGCAAAACACAAACAAACAAACAAAGAAACCCATGACACACACACACACACACCCCCACACCTTTTTTCTCTCTTTCTTCTTAGGCAAAATTTTGACACACCTGGCATCAAGAAATTTCAAGGATAAAAGACATTCCACTCTCTGAAAATCCATAGAAAATCTGGGAGAAACCCCGTATATTTTCACCTTCAGCCATCACTTTAACTAAAATGCCGTACTGCTGTACCAAAAATGCGTACCTGTAAATTGTCACTAGTTTTGAGCTGGATTCGTTATACACTTGGTTATCTCCAACTGCATTGAAAAAAGGTGTGTTGAAAGGGAAGCAATGGCATGTATCAACTGCAGATGGATTGTGAAGGCTCAGGGAGTATTTAATTTGCAGGAACATCCACCAGAGCAAAGACCTGAGCACTCAGTTTTTGTCTCGGAAAAGCAGAGGCTGCTCCAGACATTGTCTGGGTGGAGCAAAGCGGGGAGAAGGCCTCAGAGTCGAGAAAAAGGCAGATTGTGTGACTAAACCATGGTGAAAATGAGCTGTGATCCAACGGGAGTGAGAGTCTGGCACTTGCCTCACCTTCTTCTGTGCTGTTTCCTCTCCTGCTGCTTGAAGATAGCCAAGAGCTTCCTTTTTAATCAAGGACCATTGGAAAGCACCAGCGGGCTCCCACTCACAACGCACTGATTGGCTTCCAACCGCAGTGACAATTGCATCCTGTAATCAAAACAGCAATCATTAATGGCACAATTATTCCCACCCCCCCCGCACAC
>NW_010393523.1:215783-232609 GCF_000710305.1 Buceros rhinoceros silvestris | reverse complement strand
TGGCACAATTATTCCCCCCCCCCCCCGCACACACGCGCGCGCTCTTGTACCACTGAGTAATGGCTCAGGACTGCAGACTGCAAACAACGCAGGACGCGTGCCTGGCTCTGGGAAAGGCGCCTGTCCCCGGCCTCACACCAGGCAGCCCCTTCCTCGGATGCTCTGGGAGAGCAGGTGTTGATGGCAGCGCCTGCAGATCAAGGGGCTGATTGGAAATCAAACGGCAAATCTAAAGGAATTGAGATGGGAATCCAAGCTGATGCAATTGCCGTTTTTTCGCGGTGCTCCCCCCGCCCTTACCCCCGCTGCCTGAGCATCCCTCATCAGGTGTTATCTGAGCTGTTTGCCTTCGGCTGGGAATTGCCTTCCCACAGGCTTCCCTCCCCGTGACTAACCGTGTCCCGTGGCCATGGGGAGTTATGTTTTTGGAGTGTCTGATTTCCTGACTGGTCTGAACACAGAGCTGGGGCAGTTTATTCTGAAGACACCTCCCCAAGCTGCCAGCTTTTCCGTTCATTTTTACTGCCTCACCTGCTTTCACCTTCCTTCCTGATGTTTCATTATCACACCCAGCACATGGACAGGGTCTCTTCTGCCACTCTGGGCTGTCTCCTTTGGGCATCCTTCTCCTTCGGTGGCTCAGAACTCCGCTGCTGTAGCATAAATGCCTTTTCCCTTTCCTTTGAGTGTGAAATAAATCTCCACAGAAACAAATCCAGATGAAAGATGAATTCTTTTAACCTTAGCACTAGCAAACCAGAAGAAAAATACAAGTGGTAGAAATCAACTAAATGCCATCTTCTAACCCAACTTCTTGTCAGAGCTGGGTGGACAATGGACCCCACAGTTTGCTCTAAAGTGAGGAGAAAAAAAGGAGAGTTGTGTAAAATCTGTGTTACTTTACATTGAATTGCTTTGCTGAAATAAAAATGAAAACCTTTTTTTGCCAGCCAATATCTAGATCTGGTTTCATTTTGCTTCCCCATTATTTTACTTTCAAAAATATTTATGACGAAGGTTAATTTTTGAAGGTTGCTATTTTATCACAAAGAGGTTGCAAAGTTGCATTCTGAAATGTCTGAGAAGAAAAGCAACAACAGTCTCAAAATGCACACTCTGCTGTCGTCCTCCCCACCAAAGGCATGCCCTGAGATGAAGCCTATTTTGTGCATAATTTTCATCCCTCTTATTTTCACTTCGGTTCTTCAGCTTGACTCCTTGTAAACAACCATCCATTCCTCAGACTTCTGCCTTTTTTTTCTCTATATATAAACACCTTAACCATCCTTGAGGGAATCAAAGTCTAGAGGGGACTCCTCTAGCTTAGCGATTGATGTATTTCTCTATAAATAGAGACTGGAGCTGTTAGGGAACAGGGAAGATCCAACTAGCAAAGGATGCCTATTTCCAGTATGCACAAATATCATGTAAGGTCTTACCAGTAATGTGTGGGAGCCTTGGTGGGAGCCTGAGAGCTGTTTACCGGATGGACTACTGACAGACCTTCTTCTTGCTGACCTGCCACAAGGTTGGAGTCGGGACCTACCGACACAGCAGGTCGCAGAAGCTTTCAGTATAATGTGTAAGTAACTAGAGGGCCTGAATCTATAGGCAGGATTGGCTGCAGCATTTCGCCAGCACTGAATGAACTTCACATACAGCTTTATAGAAACCCAGGAAAGAACACATCTCTGTCTTCCATTTCTGGGCTATAAGGAAGCAGGTCCCAGACCTGACATGAGATGGAGAGTTTACAAAATGTAGCTCGTAAATACATCTCCGGACAAGCAAAACATGAATTCTCTTTACTCTTCTGCCAAGCATCTCCTGGAGATGCTCCCATGGCATCGTATGTTGATTCTTTCTGTCCCCTCTCACCTGCCTTCCAGGTGAAGAAGACTCTTCCATAATCAGTGTGAGATAGAGACACAAGTCACTCACATTGGGAAAAGTATTTCCTTGCCAGCCTGCATCAGACTGACTTATTAGCAAATCATCAGCAACAAGCAAATCTCAGGAGTTTGGAATTTCATTCCCTTCATTCCAGATAAATTTTTAATTGTGTTTGTTTGTCTTTATCACATTTCTCTGGGCTTATGCTAATATATTTGGCCTGGAAATCAGCTGGAGTCTGAATCAGCCTGACAGAGCCCACAAACCCAGTGCAGAATAAATCAGCAAAGCCCACTGGTTGCACTGGGTAGCTCGACAAGACGTGGTGTTTGAACTGAGCATCAGACTGGATTTAGGAAACACAGTGGGAGAAAGCAGAAAAGCAGAAATAGAGACCTTGTTTGTACCAAGAGGAACTGCACCTACACTCATCAGGTCCCCATTACCACCTTCCTCAAGGCTCGCTTGCACCCCATGGCCATCTAAAGCCATTGCCAGGCGGAGGTGAAGCACAGCACAACACAGAACCAGTTCAGCCATGACTGAACCGCAACAGTGAGGCTGGTCCTTTTCTGTGGGACCTGTACACCTCCTGGTCCTCCTTTAAGCAACCCTTCTCGACGGATGCTTCTGCTTTCGAGTGAAAGCAAGTGCAGGAAAACCTAACCCATCTTTTCTAACCTCAGTAAATAGCGGAGGACAGTTTAAGAGTTTCTTTTGTCAGAACTTGCTCAGCTGTCTCTAGAGTCCTCAGCAGAAAGGAGGCCCCAATGTTGAAGAAAAGAAAAAGTCTTCCCCCGCTTGATTCTATTAAGTGCATTTATTTCCAGGCACATGCACTTTTTATTGTTAACGACTAGTTCTGACCTATACCAGGGACCTCAGCCAAGGATGGCTATCAACCAGGGCACACACCAACTCTCAGAGAGCATAACAGCTCCCTAAGCCACAATTTTCCAGCAGCTGGACTGTTGGAAAGAAGGCCAAGATCTCCACAAAAGCAAATACCGCTTTCCAGAGGCTTTGCCTCGAGGGGAAACTCGCTCTGCTACAAGCCACTCCAGCCACTGGGTTCAAGGCAATTCCCAGTGCAGGGGAAAAAAAAAAATTGGCTGGCTCCTCTACTACACGAACAGCCACAAAAGCACAAACATGTGCAGCACCGCCTTTTCTTAAAGAGCATTATTATTAACTGGAAACAGCAGCCAGATCCATCATGTTCAGCATGCCCCACATCACCGCTTCACTAAACACTACAGATTATTTCCCTGTAATTGCCTTCCTGAGCTGTCTAGCAGCCTCTATTCATTTCCATTAAGGCTTGGGAGGATGAGATCATTTACTATTTCCCCACCCCCCTTTATTTTTACCCCCCGTTTTTGTAAATTCAGCAATTATGTGCTCGCTGCCATCCCGTCAGTCACAGAAGTTAAAGTTTAGCACTTGGTACAGCAGCAAGGCAGCTGCAACAATAGCGGAGCAAGACGTTATGTCATTATTTTTCACCATGTGTATTTTCCCCCTTAACTTCAGAGGGAAAGATATTTGTGCCTTGAAAAACCGGACAGACAGCATTTTCACTCCTGTTCCATCCCTTTGCTTTGCACAGAGCAGCTTGATGTGGCCGTCAAGAGAATGAAATCGCCCGCAGAAGAAAGCCCTGTAGCCCGGTACCATCCAAGAAGCGACACCAAATCCGTAAGCCATCTGCTGATTTTTTGCCTTTGGTAGCTGCAGGGCGTTAATTAAAAATGTTCTGGATGTAGATTAAGTTTCTGCTCTCGGAAGTTATCATCAATGCCTCACCTGCCTTGAAACGAGAACTGCATACCCTTTGATAAATGATCGGACACTTTGCCTGCTTCCATGAAGTGTCTGCATCTTCCCCCGCAGGATTTATTCCTTAGTGACGCCTGTGTCGTCTCCTGGGCTGCAACCGTGCACAGGGAGCGTGGGCATCCTCCAGCCGTGAAACAGCCGCCACCTGCTCATCTCAGCAGAAGCACTGATGGGTTAGGACGATATCGGATCTGACGCCAGGATCATCTCCTCACAGAAAAACAGATATTAAGTGAACAATCCTGCTGTCAGATACGTACAAACCCTTGAAGTCCTGCCAGCCTGGAAGGATTGCTAATGTCGCTATTACAGTTTCAGTGCTCCTTTGTCTCACTGATGCTCTGCTTTTGAGAACAGGATCCAAAATCCCATGTTGCTATTTCTGTTCCTTTTCCTAATTTTCTACACGTGAGGTTTTTTAAATCTGATTTTTTTCCCCCTTCTGATAACTAGGAATCTCAAAAAGGTGCTATCAGAGATTTCACATCTCTACTGTTCTGGCAATTACTACGCTTTGATGCAGCAATCTTTTGATGTTGCTACAAGCTCATTTTTCCAATAATTCCCTGTGCCACTGCTGTCAGAGTCTGACCTGATCTGACCCTATGCTCCCCCAACATACTGATAGCCCAGAAGGGATCAGACAGGGCATTTCATTCTCATTCTCTTGCTCAGTAGAGGAAGTGCCAGGTAAAACTTGGACCCAAACAGGCTCTGCTCATCTAGGCTCTGCCTCCACTGTGTGCCAGCTGACCAGATCAAGAAATAAAAGCCCGCGTAAAAGGCTTGCTGAGGCAGCTCAGAGAACTTAACATTATTTGGAGGATTCCAGTTAATACAGAAATGTGTATTCCACATCAACAGCTCCATGGGGAAACAAACCGCAAAAATGTATACACTACTGGTATATAAAATGGCACAGAACAGCAAATACGATTAACAAGAAGGACAGCTCGTAGAGTAGAGGGACCCCATGTTATCTTCCCAGTTCTCTTCTCCTGCTGTTTTTTACAGTAATGTTGATTACAGTGTATTTTTTAAACCATCTCTATCCCCACCTTTGAGTGCACCCCAGCATTGAAAGCCCCTGGGCTCCCACTGCTCAGCTCTGCTGGGACCCAGAGGTTGCGAGCACTGTCCTGGGACCCTGCCCTCTCACTGCCTGCAATAGCAGCATCAAGAGAAAACAGGTAAAGTGGGAAATCGAGGGGCTCCTGCGCTCTGGAACGTACGACTGACGTCCAAAATTAATTAAATTAAAATAAATGACCTAACATGGGCTTATGCAACTCTTGGCCATCTTCTAAAATTGACTTCAGTGGCGTATAATGATGTACAGCAGCTGAAGGCCTGTCACTGCGTAGACATACCAGAATCTGACAGAATTACCAGTTTGCCAGTGCTTAAAGCACTGTGGGATCAGGAGGAATTCAGCAGAATAAAAACATTGAACTAAACTCCCTCAAAATGCCCCTTTGAACCTCCAGAATGGAAAACCACCCTCCAAGAACACAGTCGCCCATCATTTGGGGAGCAGCTGAGTGCAGCATCCGTGAGATTTCCTTGGGGTCAGACCATTAACAACGGTGCGAGGGATTTATCTATCTATTTATCTACAGGTGTCTATTAAGGAGCCAGGAGCTACTTTCTGTACTGAGAGAGACGTATCACTCTCTGAACACAAGGCAGGAAGGAAAGGAATGAAGGAGCACCATTTCCCATGGATGGGCACAAAGGAGCCAGATCAAGGCAGAGACAGGAGTGGGCACATTGGTATTTATCGACACATCCACTAACAAGGGAAAAGCAAGACTTGTTTCATGCAGGGTTAAACATATTCTGGAGCTGCAGGAGGCTAAAAGGGCTGGAAAGGCTTCCCTGTTCCTCAGCCCCATGGACACAAAGGAAACTTAAAACGTGACCAGCATGTCACCAAGACGGTCATGCTGCTCAGGGTCAGCCAACAGCCAAGAATTAGCTCTGAGAGCCACAAATGAGCTTCCTCTCCCTAGGGAGCCTGAAGACTTGTGAAGTTACTTTAAATGTTTGGCTGTGGATAGTTCCTGTCAAGGTAGGCTGAGGTGGGAATATGCAGCTTAACTGTCCTCGCTGCCCAGGTCAGACCACAGTCATCCACACCTAAGGCTAGAAACAGAACCAGAAGAAGGGGAAGGTGCATCCCACTTCCCACTGCCAGGCTTTGGGGCCCTACAGCTGCACAATCTCCCATTCCTCCAGGGCACTGGGTGCTGACACCCTCAGTCCGACCATCAAAGCTATCCTGTCCACCCTTCCCTACAGCTTGTGAAATTCTGGGAGCTGCTCCCAGAGCACTCTCCTCTGCAGCTCTCTGCTCTTCCTGTCTTGGCGGGGCACCAAGGCTCCCACAGGACCAAGAATCCCAACTTCGTGTCAATCTGACTCATCTAATGGCTAAGAAGGATGCATTTCCATTGCATAAAACCTTTGAATTTTTAAGGCAATCAATAAGACCCTAATTATAAAGTTCCCTTCCTCGTCCTTGTCCAGAACTGTGTCAGATGGGTAATGTCACCGAGTGGAACAGATATAAGTTTTACTAGTCCTTCAGGGCTATTATGCCAAATGAGGAATTGCTACATATTCATCTGCAAACAGCTGCTAATGTTTAATTTTTTACGTAAAATGCTTTGGAAATAAAGATGTAATGCACTGAGCAGCTGTTAATGCTCTGTTTTGCTCGTGCACTGGCTGTAGTGCGGAGGGCGATGCTTATCTCCAGCAGCACTGCTGCCACACCAGATTGAATATGGCAGCATAGGGTGAGGTCTCAGCTAAATTTTTGTTCATATCAGCTCCAGCTGCTGGGCTTTCACATTACAGATGAACTTCAAGCTTAAATCAGCTGTCAAAAAGAAGAAAAAAATAATCCGAGCAAGGGATGCTTTTTTCCCTCCTTTTGTTTCTGCACATCAAAAAGAGTTGGATTTTGTTCTCTATATCATAGGAAGCCAAACTGTTTTTTCTGCTTACCTGCATGATGTTTGATTTCTTCTGATTTCACCTCACAGCTTTCTAGGTCGGGACCAAAGGCTGAATGAAGCTGGACATCACCAGCAGTCTCCAGGCGCAGGGGGCTTTCACCTATTTCTCTTGCGGTGCATATGAAATCAAACCATCAAAAGGACTGCAAGCAAACTAAGGTCTCGAGAGGCTGGAGAAAGTGGAATTAGTCCCCCTTTGAAATATGGAGGCCACAGCAAATGAGGATAGATGGGCTTTGATGTCAGGAGGAGAAGCTGGCAGTTGAGCTCAAACTCCGATAGCTCCTTCTCAAAATCTTGCTCAGACTGGCTTTCATCTCTCAAGGTCTGGAACAGCTCTGTGCTTCAGAAAAAGCCTTTGAGGGTTCTCTCCATTGAGAAGGGAGGGAATTAGAGCACGGCAGTCACCTCAACAAGTCCAATAGTGCTCAGGCTGAGAATTGATGCTGCCCAAGTCCTGCCATGTTTGCTCAGGGAATCTGTGCGTTGGAGCTGGGATTAGGAAGCCTGAGCTTGAGAAATGGCTGCTCGTGCAGCAGAAGAGACTCTTCCTGCTATTGCCTTGACACTATTTGAGCACGCTCCACCTGAAAGTACGTGGCAAACAGATTAATTCAGCCTCCAGTAAATAAACCCGTAGGGAAGGGTTATCAAATCAGAGCCACAGAGTGATTTATGCGAGGCTATGGCTAAGGCTGGTCCCCAAATCCACTCCCTGTGCCCAGCTAGACAGGACCTTTTTTTCAAGAACAGTAACACCATGTCTTCATTTTGTACCTCAAAGCTCGGCCAGCCCATAATACTGATTTAAACAGGTCACTTAATGCACAAGCACTCTGGACAACTTCCTGCTGCATTTCCTCAACTGAGAGAGAAGAGTTTGGCTTTAACGCCTCAGGGCAAATGTCTTTGAGTGAGTGTGTGTGTGTGTGCCTGTGCACGACACCGAATAAATTTGATCAGATCTGGTGTGACAAAATTATCAAGGAAACATTTGCATTGCCATTTATGCAGCAGGCTGCACGACGCAAAGCGGAAAGGGAACATGTTCAGGGTGTCAGGCAGCAGCGCGCCATGATTAATGGAAAGAGACGTGTGAGCCAGAGAATAATCACAGTCATTAACAGCGACATCCAAAACTAACATGGACAGCGTCTTCTCACCAAGGGCAGCTAATGTGTCTGAAGCTCCTCTGACTTGAGTCGCTGCTGCAGTGAGGCTCAGGGCAGTGGAGACGCTGCTGTTTGTCCTGGCGTCCTCCCTTTCCTGTGCAGTGTCCTCGTCTCCAGCTCACCAGGCAGCACCTCCAAGACACTGCCACCACGGAGGCTGAGGAGACGCAGACACAGGCGAAGGAGGCTGCGGGACACCGCAGTGCACCACAAGGAGTGAGAGCCTCGTCCTTCCTCATGCCCACTCCGAACCAGGGCAGCAGAAAGGGACCTGCAGCCTATTTGTGCTCCGAGCAGTTTAAAAGGCACCTGGAAGGCAGAATACAGATTTAACCCACTTGCGAGCAGGCACTTTCTGAGATCAAGGGTGATCATTTTAGGATGCGATGTGCTCTAATGGCTCTAGGCAATTTTATAACTACTGCCTTTTTCTTTCTACTTTTGCACCCAATTATAGGACTGGAGAGTGGTTTAACTTGTACCCACGAGACCCTCCAAATGAAAAAAAGCTGGCGAATGGATTCATTTTGCACATCTCTGCATTGGTTAGTCTTGGGTGTAAGAGCTCTCTTTAAAGACAGACTGTCAGACCTTGAAACCTGAGCGTTTTGTATAAGTACGTGCGTGTCTGTGTTAGTTGCTTCCTCACCTTCAACCAGTTTTTCCTTTCTGTTTTTTCCTATAAATACAGTAGGATCTGGCAGGGAGAACTGCATGGGGTGGAACTGAGTAATGGCTCTCGGGGTTTCTATAAATTAAGAACACCCAACTCGGCAATGTACATGTCCCTTTAATCAATTTACTCTCCAAGCCCATGCCAAACGTTCTGCAATAAACTTCCTCTCCCTTTCACACCTAATCATGTGTAGCATAAATCCCTCAGATCGGAGGCTGCTCACAGGGCTGAGGACAGATCAGGGTGGGAGGTTTACACTCAGATGTGATCAAGCCAAGACAACTTTTCTCCCCTGCTTACCCTCCACCAGAGCAAAGGAACCTCAATCCCGTGAATAATCGGGGTTTGGCTTATTTTCTAATTCAAATGCCAAGCACCTGGACAGCCCCATTTCTATGCTGTCCACCACCTCTTTTCTTTCTGCTTTGCTTGTAAACAAGCTGCAGGTGAATTGTGCTGCTCAGCACTTTTCAGACCTTATCCCACTCTTTTTAAATACAGCACAAATGAGATTAGCACATCAGCCTGATTATCTCCAAAAGGATTCAAGAAGACAACTGCCAGACAGCTTCAAGTCTTTGAAAATCCTGTTAAGGTTAAAGAAAGCAAGCACAGTTCACAGAAATGAGAGGCGATGCAGAGGACTGCTGCTCTCCTTCGGGAGAGGTGCGGAAAGGGAAAAGATGCACCATCACACTTGTCTCTTCGTGTCTCCCCAAGAGCCTCAGTTATTGCAGAGAATTGTTATATCTGCCCCTTTCTTCAGTGACAAAGGTACTAGAAACTCACTGAAGTGCCTTCTCTTGGCCTCATGTGCCGCATTTTGTCCTTTGCTCACAAACTGCGCGTTCACAGGTTCCTATCTGCTCCTGTAGACACTTGTCCGGGCAGAATGCTCTCGACCAGTCCGGACAAATGGGCAGGCGCATGTTCACCTTGCAGACCACATACCAGTACTTTCAGAGGTATTTGGGTTTCTACAAACCTGAAATATGTCTTTTTTGGATTCAGTGAGCTGACACTGAAAATACAGCACAGCATCTGCATTTCCATCTGGGAAACGGAGAAGAAATCTGGACAGACATATGGAAGTCACATTAGATTTCCAACATTGATAGATAAACATCTGAGTTTCAACAGCAGTACCCTTAGCTCAAAGGTCAAATGCATCCGCTCTTTGTCTGGTGAAAGAGCAAGTATCTGAGATCAAAAACTCCACCAATGAAGAGTCAGGGCTCCTGTATGTCTAAAAGAGTGGCACTCCCTGTTGGGATGTCACACACTGCTGCTGGGACTCACTCTGCTCTCATGGTTCAGCTGTGTAAAGAGCCTGGAACAAGAAATCCAGCACAAAACCTGTGAGTGCATGTGGGTCTAAGAAGTCAGACCCAGATGTTGCTGGAGATGTGAAAATGAGGACATTCCCTGTACTACATAAATAAGATCTATTTTCAAATCTGTTCCTCTTTGTTGACCTTGAAAGGTTTTTGCTTGTCCTTTTCCTGCCCCATCTGCTTTTCCTATTTCTTTTCTTCGTAATTCTGGGCTAATCCATCTTGCTGTTAGTCAAGTGTGTGTATGCATACGTATATACGTGTGCATGTACACATAGCTACATATACACATCTATACGTATGCATCCCTGAGTGCGTATTTGTGCAAGGACGTGCAAATTTTTTACAACCTTGCAATCTCCTGGAAAATTCCCCAGCAGGCATTAAAAGGCAGAAATCTCTAGAAGGGCTAATAAATCATTCTAAGTATGATGTTTGTAGGGGAAGACATTTTGGAGATGATAAAAGGAAGCACATTTTCAAAATGTCAATGAACCCACAGAAATGGTGAGCAGCTTTTCAGATGTCTGCCCACTTATTAGAGATGGCGAAAGTCAGGCATCTAAAATATTTGGCTAGGAAAAGTTAGAGTATAAAAGGCTCTATAGCATTTCCAAGCCTATAAAAGGGGAGGCAGGGATCAGAAATGATTGCGGGGGAGGGGGGAAATGAAACTCCCATGAGCCTATTTTTCAGAAACCAGTTTCTGAAAACTGCAGGAAGCATAACACAGACAGGTAATTGCTCATGAGAAATTCTCTTTGAATACACAGGACAACATTACCGGGCAGCCAGGTAACAGGAGGAATAACCACCACATCTCTGTGTTACTCAGGAGGCTGTTTCGATTTCTACATCGCCATCTATTTTTGTTACAAAAATTAATACTTGGGAGGAACGTCACCAAAATCAAGGGCTCAGCGTGTCTGTTGTGACTTCCTGAATTCCAGCATCTTTCATATGCTTATCTTATATGGGAGAGACGAGAAATGCTGACCATAAACACAAATATAATTGTAGGAGCGAGATGTGGTGATTGCTATAGCTGCTAACACTTCCGAATACTCTAGGGAATAGGATTCCCACTTGCCTCCCCACAACCACTATTACAGAGCATTTCCAACAGCATCCCAGCTATTTTTTTTTTTTTTTCTGTTTTACAATTGGTAGAGTAACCATTTGGAAATGAAGCTCCTGCAACCTTTCACTGAAGAAGAGAGGAAGCCAAGAAGGTAGTATTATAGACGGCATTTTTATGAAACAGCGGGCACAAAGTGACAGCCCTGTTACTGTCTGTGAGGACGCTCGGAAGGTTGCTCAGCCAACATGATAGCTTGACTGCATGAACATCCAAACACCCCTTTTTGGAAGGGAGATGATAGGGGCTACTGCGACAGCTAAGGGGGCATGTTGCTGGCAGCAGAGGGGCTGATTTTTAAAGCACGGCTATGGCTGAGAGATTTAGTTTCCTAAAATGTGGGTTAGTTTTGTAAGACAATTGAAATGTTCACAGCTATTTTCTAACACACCTGGGACCTGATTCTTCTCCCGTGTTTAGCAGCATTTTCAGTGAATTTATGCCTGATTGTATCAGTGCAAGTGAGGAGAAACTCCAGCTGCCTGGTTTCTATATGTACCTCTGTTCCATAAGCTCAATTTTAAACCAATCCCTACTCAGCAAAGACTGATGCGGATCTTTCAGTACAGAAACATGCTTAGGGAATGAACCACGAGCCAGGGCCTTGGCAGCTGCTTTAGGTTCGTACCTGCACCTTCCCTGACCAGCCTTGCTACAGAGGAAAGTTATTTCAAAAAGAAGGTTTCTGCAGTGTGAAGCTGGACTTAGCTTGAGCCTGCAGGAAAGTTTGTTACTTGGCTGCAGCATCTCAGCAGAAAACTACTTGATATTGATACCCATCTACCAAATGCAAAAGGAAAGAGTTATTAAAAAAAATTCAATACCTAAATATTAGATTGCCTTTTTTGCAGACTTCTCTAATTGCATCTGCAAAAACCGGAACCTGTCTGTTCTGTGATAGGACAATCCGCACTGAAGCACATACAGCAGAAGAGCACACGTGTGAGCTCCAGAGCCCACAGACCTTCAGTAACCTCCACACAGGCACACGCAGCCTTTGCGTAGCCAAGGTAAGCTCGTGCGTTTTATAGATGCAGGAACTGGAAACTTATTTCACTGTGTTTCACATTAAGTGCATGTTGACTGTAATTAAAATAATTTATATTTTGCAAGGGCAGTTTTGTAACTCTCTTCCTTCCACCCAGGGCCGTGAACTGCAGCTGCAATTAGCAGGAGACATGAATGATGGAAGCTACAGTTTCAAAAGGTCAGAGACAAGTTTCCCTGCTCACAGGAGCTGCATACGGCACCAGATTTGAGAGGAGCTAAAACCCATACAAATGGGTTGGCGTTTATAAATGTCATGTTGGATGCAGGTAGATGTAGATGGCATCAACAGACCCAATATTCCTGTACAACATCCAGTCCCCGAGGCTCCTGCATCCTGCTGATGAAGCCCCTGAAGGGGCTAAAGCCTGATGCATGTCTTTCCTGGTGGATGTCTGCAAAGCCACCTCCCTTCCGATTCTGCTGTGAGCACTACCTGAGCCAGCATGTTGGGGAAACTGGGGCTGCCATCGCCTACCACAACATGATGGCCAACCTTCCCGCTCTGTGCAGCACTCACGAGAGTTGTGGGGACAAGCTGTAGGAAGGCTCCATCTGCACATGCCTCCTTCTCGTGCTGCCTGAGCTGCAGCCCTGGCTCCCTGGGGACATCAAATGGAGCAGGAGAGGATGAGCTCTGGTGCAAGCCAGTGTGCTCTTCAACACAAGCCAACAGAGCACAGATGGGAAGAGTTTCTTAGGCCCCAAATTAAGCAAGTGGTTTCTCCAACACAAGAGTGCACAAGAGAAACATCTATGAAACACACAGATGTGGATTTTTTTAAAAATAAAAACCTAAACAAAATCTGTTGGGCTTCATTAAGGACATGGGTAACTACGGATAACTGGGATTTCTATAACTGTATCCAGACCTGAGCTTCATTGTTCTGAAAATCACCAAACAAGCAGTGAAACAACAAATGGAGAGTCCAAGCAGAAGAATATATGAAGTTTGCTGTTCAGTGGTTGTGAAGGAAAGCTTGGAAACGTAACGAATTGCTGGGGTACTGCAGAATTCCTCAGTGATGCCCATGCAATGCCATGGGGGGCAGCAATAAATTCCACAGCTCCTGAGGTTCGCTGGCTGCTGCGATAAATGGGTCTTGTTGGGGCCAGGGAGGAAAGGCGGACTCATCCTCCTGCAGGCAGCATGACCAGAGACTTTCCTCCGTGGGCCAGCCTGAAGGCACCGTGTGTAGGGTCGGCAGCTGGCTTGTGGAGCGCGTGGAGTTGTGACTAACCCTTCAAGGCTCCGTAGAGAAAGGCATTAAAGGTATTATGGAAATCACCATCTCTCCACCTTCCACTGATATTTTCTTATTCATTTGGGCATTGTGGCTATGTTTAGTAATGTCTACGACCAACACAAAGTCTGCTTTCTATACATTATCTATATATATTCTATATATGTAACACATTCTGTATGATTGTTCTGCTTTTCTATAAAAACAGAGTAAATGAAATGTCCTCCAGAGGTTTTCTTAGATAGGAGAGCATCAGACAGAAAGGTCCACTACTTTACTCCTCTCCTCTGAGCAGAGCAGCAGACAAAACCAGCACAAAAAGTCTTTGGCATTTCTTGTGTTTTTTTAATTTATTTTTGTTTGAACCAAAGTTTTCCCCACTTAAATCCCAATTTCCTTTCTCCTTCTGCAATTGGGGTCACCACGGCAGGGGTGAAGGCAGCGCTTATCTGGTTACAAACAACAGACACCAGCCCAGCAGAAATAAAAGCAAGTGCTCACCACGTAACCGTAATTGTTAGTGCAGAAATGTACCGACCTAAATGGAATTTCACCTTGGGAGTTTTGGCTGAATTGAGTCTAAACAGAGGTGAAATTCCCCAGGCATATGGCAAGCCCTCTGGCTGGCGTAGTCGGAGCCCCATGGCACTTCATCAGGCCCTCGGAGCCCACCATTAACTCTGGAGAGTGCCGTTTCTGGGAGAGGAGAACAGCTGTAAGTGTCTCGTAATGCCAGCGGGGAGCTGGGGAGCGCTAAACCACCGCATGTATAATACAAAAGGAAGAGGAACAGAGCTCCATGCAATCAGCTTAGGCCACTGAGCTCTGTTTGTTTCCATTATCACCAGTACAGCCAACCCCGCTGAAAGCCCCCGATAGCTCCCAATATGTTCTTTGATACACAGGCACCTTTTCCAACACCTTTTGCTTTAATGAAGCTTTTTTTATAGCACACATTGGAGCAGATATCAAAAAGAGAGTGCTAGCACTTAAAAACAAGTGGGTCAAATGCGTCCCTGGTGTAAGGCAATGGGGTGTATTGATATTGTGTTCAGATCTTAGCAGTTGGACAAGCCAAATGGCAGAGAAAAGGGGAAAGAACAAAGAACTGAAACTAAATAAAGACCTACCTTGTCTCTCCTCCTGGTTCCCCTTCAACTGACGGTCAGGACATGAGGTTTCCGCTCTGAGGCTTTTGTGGATAAGCAGTCACATCTATCACTTTCTACCTGCTAATGATATTTACCAAAACTCTTCCAGGGAAAGGGTTAAATTCATGCCTGGTGCCTCCGTTCACACCTACATTTAAGTAGTTGGAATTAAAGAAAAAAGTGACCCTCCAAAGTGGAGCAGAGTTTCCTGTTCCTTTTGCCTGGCTGCTGGTACCACATAGGGAGAGCTTTGAACTTGGTTAAAATGCCCAGAATTGCACCTCAATTAAAGTTCAAAATCATCAAACAAAGCCAAGTAGGCAGAGTTCAAACATTCTGGTCCCTTCGTGCTTGTGACAGTACTCTGCCACCAGCGCTGCTCTCTGCCCTGGGGAGGAGGGAGGTGCGAGCGTAACCCCTAGAGCAGCAGAAGCAGGACGGGTGCTGCGGGACTGCGGTTCAGAGGCTTCGACAGCAGTACGAGCATGCCAGCAATCCAGGCTCTGTCAGCACGAACAGACAAGGAAGAGAGGTTCTCACTGAAATTGGATGGAAATTCTTTTCTTTTAACATATCAAATCTCGTTATACACCATCCATTTGCAAGTGCACAGCTAGCTCGGCTCGGCTCAGGCTGGCTGCTAGGCAATGCTCTCTTACTTCAAGGCTGAATTTCTCCACACTCACTTTCCAGTCTTCTTGTTAGGTTCAATTTTGCAAGGTCAAAAGGCCCTTGACTCTCAAGACTCCTCTCCATGTGCATGTTCTTAAAACCAATGATAAAATCTCCTCTCCATCTTCTAATAAGCTAATGAATAGAGTTCTGTGTGCTCCAGGTCATGTAACTCGTTTCCCATCCTCTGAATCACTTTCATTGCCTTCATTCGAGGTCTGTGTAAGATCTTCTTGTGACTCCTGAAGAGGCAAAGCCAGAAGTGGATGCTGTCCTCCAGCAGCCATTTCTATAGTCCTGAGGACAGAGGTGAGGTTACTCCCCTAATTCCACTTTATTCATCTCATGCGCACCCAGGGTTGCCCTTTTGCTGCAGAGCTGAGAGCGTGCTCGGTGGCTGTTGCCTGCGATGACCCCCAAGTCCATCCCAGAGCCACCGTCTTCCAGGACGGAATATCCCATCCTGTGGGTCTACCAGCAATTTTCCTTCCCAGGTGCATCAGCTGACATCTGGCTGTATTGAAGTACAAGCCCTGGAACTGTCACCAATGAGGTGAGCAACGTGAACGTCACTACCTTCACAGGAAGCCCTTCTGCTGCCATCAGGGCTCTCCCCGCGCTGTACCACACGTGGGCAGCAGGTGATGAACCACCACAGTGTGCAGCCTGGGCTGTTGAAGTAACCCAGAACCATTGGCAGGGTTCTTCATGCCGGATTGACACGTGGGCAGCAGGTGATGAACCACCACAGTGTGCAGCCTGGGCTGTTGAAGTAACCCAGAACCATTGGCAGGTTTCTTCATGCCGGATTGAGGCGTTTCAGTGATGTACTGCGCAAAAGCTGAGACCTTCTCAGGAATGGGCAGCTGGGGGAAGGTGTGGGCAGCCAGGAGCTGTCGCAGGTATCTCAGGCCAAGCCTTCTTCGCTGCTCATCCAGCATCACAGTTTTCCTGAGACTGAATGAAGAGCAAAGTGGAGCTCAGCGCTGAGCGGATGTGCGTGAAAGCTGGAAGCAGAGAGTTTATTAATGATCTCTCCTTCCTAACTGTAACGTGGGGACTCTTTAGTGCATGAGGCCTTCAGTGCCCCCAAGGCTGGAGGAAAGTGCACCATAAACCAATACAAACACAATCAAGCGTATACCAACGCTGAAAGGAATTTTAGCAAACATTTCCCTTTTTCAGAGATTTTTTTGAAGCAAAAAGAACAATAATCTTGTCCTTCAGAGGAGATATATTGCACTGAGGAGACCACTTCTTACAGCAGCTGATGCCCCTGCCAGTCCACAGGAAAGAAACAGAGTGATTAGAAGAGTCTAAACACTACTGCTGCCGGTGAAAAAGGGCATGGAGCAAGGACAGCTATTTTTAAGCTATGCAGTAGTGTTGCCTGCTGATTCCACAGCACCAAAGTTGTAATTTCTTGTTGATCACACAGTTACTACTTCTCTCTTTTCAAACCCATAACCAGAGCTGTGACCTGTGCCCTGTGAATCACTACAGTGGTACCAACGAGAAAGAAGGAACCAGTTTGAGACAAAGATCTGTGCACCAACATTGAAACTCCTGAGAGTTGCACCTGAGTGTAAACTGTATTTGCAGATCTTATTGATGAATGAAAGGAAGCCCTAGACCAG
>NW_010393523.1:208468-215694 GCF_000710305.1 Buceros rhinoceros silvestris | reverse complement strand
CAGCAGGAAGACCACACGATTTAGAATTTAGAAGGTACCTGAGGAGGGGTGAGTATATATGTGTGCAGTAGCTATGGAAGTGCGTGCCAGGCCTTCCATGGGCAGCAGAGCAAAGAGGTTCTGCGTATCCCCTCAGATCCTCCAGCCAGGGAAGAACCTGAAAACAAGTTTCAGGAGATGGTAAGAACTTCTGGGCTAAAGCATTCTTTGTAGAAGTGACATGCTGGAAGGCGAGAAGCATGTCCACATTTCCACAGGAGGAATTTAAGCAATCCCTCAAACCGCTGAGAAGCAAACAGGTGAAGTCGGGTGCTGGCCAGCTGTTTCTTGGGTTATTTTAATCAGGGCTGAACTGTAGGCAGTTTTCTTTATCCTGCAGTAAGTACAGAAGATACCTCATTAGCCTAGTTTAAAAGGGGGGAGGTAGGAGAAGGTGTATTCACCAGTGTTAAGTGGAGTAAAGAATCAAATACAAACAGCGGAAGCCTGCAGCAGCCACAGTCAGGAAAACAAATCAGCCATTTATCCCTTTTCCCTCAGTGTTTTTAAACATTCATGGAGCACCATCAACAACCCAGTTAATTGTGAGTGGCTGATAGTGTATTTGCAAAGCCTGCTGCAACCTGCAAGCACCAGAACTGCTGTGAAAGGGACTTTTCATCAATGACAATAATTATACGACCCTTTAACAGCTTCCTGGTACCTTATGGAATAATCAGTCACAGGGGGCTTTGCGTGATAATACTAACGAGAGGAGGCAAAGGACATCGAGCGGAGGGGGCAGCATATGTCTGTGTGTGTGCGCTGGGTGAGTGCCCTCTCTGGGGAAAGAAACCAGCCACCATTTCACCAGGCAGAGACTTATCAACAGCCACAGCTGAGCAAATGAAAGCGCTCGACACTCCCTGCCACGCACCAAGGTGCAAATTAATCCTGAGTGACCTCCTTACTGCTTGTAGCACCTTGCTTAACTAAGTATCTAAATTAAAACAAAAAACCCCCACACCAAACGGCATACTTGTGCAGTGACCTGGTGTCAGAAAAGAAGAATTTGTCTCCAGACTGATTTAATCATATCAGAAAGACGGGTGCCAGGATTCATTACTGTGACAAAATGCTTATTGTTTAATCACATTATCCGCCAGCTTTTGGCGAGGGTGAGACAAGCTAATCTGACATCGACCTGTGCTGGGGATCACACGGAGCTGTCTCCTGGCTGCTGCTTCACCAACATTTGGTTTCAGGATGTTTCTGGGGTCTCTGCGCGGAGCTGAGCCCTGAGGGTTGCACCGTGCACATCCCTTTTTTGCTGCTCTGGCTGCTGTACTTCACCTATTCGCTGCCTTCCTGTTCGCTGGCCTGTACCCAGGCGGGTACCAACGGGGCATCGGCAAACAGACACCGCAGGAAAAAGTTTCTGATCCCTCTGCAGATGCACGGTTTTATGTGGAATCCCACTGCTTCCTGAAGACGAAACCCAAAGAAGTTTGTTCTTTTTACCAATTCACAGCTTGCTGAGGCTAACCCCCACCGAGGGTCACCAGACTTCCTTCAGCCAAAATAACAGCTCACGGAATAGGGAAAAAAATCTGCCTAAGGAATTTCTGAAATGTTTTCCATTTTGGTGTTTAATGGGTTTTAGTGTTCTGCCCAGCCCTGGTGAGACATGAGGCGACCAAAGCAAGCTGGTGCTTTGGCCAGGTGATTTCACTGTGCTAGGAGCTACTAACAAACTTCCTGAGAGGTGGGCAAGCGCTGGGGGCTGCTCCCAGCTAGCAGGAGAGCTCTGTCCCACCAGTAAGTCCTCTAACTGGTGCACAGGACACCAGTAACTCTCCTACAGACCCTGCCCAATGAAGCAGTAAATACATAAGTGTGTCCTACAGACAGCGCATCCGCAGGCCTATAACTTCTGCAGGAGCTATGACGCATCTCTCACAAAGCACTTAGCCTCGGGCTAAGGACTTCAGATGATGGAGAATCCACCTTGCCTCCGGGTAATTTATTTCGGTGGTTAATTACTCTCACTAAAAATGTGCGCCATATTTCTAGCCTGCATTTGTCTAGCAACTGCTCTAGTGCGAGTTATTTAAATGAGTCCAAGCACAGGCTGGAACAGGACTTTGGGAGTTAATTAATACTGTTTGGAGAGCCAGGCAGTGCAGACATGTTCAACAAAGCTGACATTTATGTATCGCTATCAATTCACAAAGATGAAACACACCGAATTCCCTCGCAAAGCAACAGGCTTGTGCATTTTCAGACATCTTAGTAGAATTTCAACAAAGCCATAAGGAATAATCTACTTAATTTCCACCACAACCTGGTGCCTATACTGTAAGGATAGACCAGTTTTATTTTTCATTATTTGGGGGAAAACATTCACTCCATAATCCCTTGCAAGCCTGAGCTGAAAAACATTTATCTTACCTTTTTAATTTTTTTTTCTCCATGATTTATAAATGTCTTTCCCTGGAGATGGGCATGAGGTTTGAATTCCTGACATTGATTGATTCAAGGGGAACAAGTATGTAACATCTGATCTGACAAGACAAGCACCAGCAATCCTCGGACAGACGTTCCAGTGAGAGAGGTAATATCTTCAGCTATGAACAGAATTCTGTTCAGATGCTATCTGAGTTCAGACTCTACAGGAAATTACTGTGAATATGCAAAGAGAAATAAAGCACTGGGAGAAAAAGTCTTCCCAAACACTGCTCAAACCGAAGAGCTCTAGCCAATTCAATTCTGGAGATCCACGCCTTGCTTAAAGCGAACAGACAGGACTTCTGCTCAGCTTCCAAATCCGACAGACTAACAAATCCAGGGCACTACCTAAAAAATGCGAAGATGTGCAGACTTTTCTGCTATCACTGCAAAGGTAAATCTCTTCTTCCTCCTCCTACCAACATGCAGCCATCAGAAAAAGCAAGATTTAAGGGGATTTCACACTTCCAGAGAAAATAATTCACAAATAATTCACAGGAGAGCTGCTGGGTGCCAAACAGTACTGAGGTGACCCCTAAGGAGGTCCAGCAACTAATTTTCCTTACCCCAGGAAGAATGATGGGAGATACCAGCATTCTCCCCCTGTTCAGCTCAGCCTAAAGCTTCAGACTCAAATCAGTTTCAAAAACTCAGGAGAGTTTCCAAGGAGAATTCCAAGGGAGATTTTTAACTTCTTGGTCTGGGTCATTTCAAGTATTTCAGTTCGATTTAAGTTGGATCTGCTCGGTTCATTCAGTTTCTCTGTTTTGTTTTGCTTTTTTTAACCATAATATTATTATGGGTAAAGGCAGATGAAGAAGTTATTTCATGCTGGAAAAGAAACAATAACCAAAGCCTATAAATTTACACTTAGATTATTAAAAAAAAAAATCAATACCCATTTTTTTCCATGATTGTCTTAATTCACTCTTAATGAACAGACAGATTCCAAATGAAAAGAAGTTTTGTTCAAAAAATTCCCAGCCAGACCCAGCAAATGGGAAGTCTAACTAACTTCTTCTGTTTGTAAACCCTTTTCGTCTCCCTCTGCAAGTACCTGTTGTTCTCTTTAACGAGCACCTCTTATCTTACCTGATAAATTCAATATACCCCTCACCAAACGTGGGAAGAGTGCAGCATGCCAATGTGTAACCAAGTTAAAGCGGCTTCAACGAGCACTTCTCCTCTACTTGATTGGTAGTACCCCGGCAAGCCTTCCAAGGAGCTGACCCCGAAGCAAAAGAGATGCGCGGAGCCTTGTAACCGCTACATCTTCATTTCAAATGTATTGCTTTTAGAAGAAGTGAAGGTGTCTAATGGGGCTTGAGAAAGCCACATTTTCCTTCAACTACACCCTCAAAGTAAATCAAGAGTGTCGAGTAAAGAGGAACTAATTCTATTTTGCTTGCTTTCTATATGAAGGAGAATTGTCTCTCCTCCCCTTCTCGCCCCAAGCAACAGTCTTGGCAGCGAAGAATATTTTTTCATAAAGCCTAATGCAGAAGCGGCTCTCATTCACTCCAGCAAATCTTGTTTAATCCCTGGATTTGTATCGTTTGCTGACTAGACTGAGAAATTTGGCTGCATCTAATCCTTCGGCTTCTGAAGAAAAATGGCTTATTTAAATATTTAGCTGCGCTTTGTCAATATCAGCGGACAGGGGTGATGGATGACAGCAATTATGCTGGGTGCATCTCCATTAACATGCCACTTTTCCCAGGTATGGCGTCTGCCTCTTGTATGGTTTGTGTAATGATCAGGACTGAGAAGGAATTTTAATGACCCCTCAGCAGCTCGTGCTCATTTGAGGTTGGATATTATTTAGTGGCGTACAACTGGTTGCTGAGTCAGGATGATCAGAACAGTGGATTAGACACGTACTCTGCAAACAAGTTCTCTCCATACTGCATGACACCCTAATTTGCAGCAACTAAACCACACAGGAGATAACTAGAGTCCAGCCATAAAAGCTCAAGTAGCTCCCAGTGCTCTTCAGTGTAAGGGATTATATTTTTAGCACATCATGTGATGAAAGCACTCAGCACTTCTCACCAGATATCTGTCAGCAGTGTATTTCTCTCAAAATATTTCTCATGGATATCTAGAGAGATAGAGGCAGAGATGAGAGACTAACGACAGAGCTGTCTCACACACCAGTTATCAGCAGGGATGTCTTCAGCACCCTGGGTTTGGGCATCCCAGTGATGTGCTGGCTCATGGCTGTATGGCAGACATGGAGTTGGGCATGTACCCTCTTGAGGTTGAGTACACTCTTGGGTCCTCTGCGTGCCCGAAGGAGTGAGTCAAGAATAACCCTGAAGCCATCCACCTTTTTCATCCTTGGCAAGGTCAACATTTAAAAGAGAGTGGATCCAGTCCTACCTCGCTGAAGTGTAAAGGCAAACACAGAAGAGGCAGCAAATCAATGACAACAGCGGATGGATTTACCACAAAACTTGAGTTGGACCTTCGGTTCTTTCTTCTGAAGCCAAATCTTTTCTCCTTCTGTCTGAGCCAGGGGTCCTGTTCCTGCTACCATCCTCTGTATGCTACTCATGAGAGATCCTGCCTGTAGAGTGAATTTCTTTGGCTGCTACTTTTAATACTCGTTTTTCCTTTTTTTCATACATCTCTCTACACAGATAACATGAACTACTTCCCTCTTGGCCAGAGCAGCAATGTGAGAGAGAAATATTTGTTCTGGATGGACTATTGTATGCAAATATTACTGTGAAATACGCGAGGTAAGGTGTGATAATCTGGTAAGCCCTGGTTACTTTCTGTGTTTCATGTGCATGTCCATCACCGCATGCCCAGAGGACAGATAAGGGCAACCCAGATCTTTGCATGTAATTTCATTCCCACGTAACAGACACCCTTCTAAAAATATAACATGCACCATAAACTACATTACTAAATCAAAGTATTGAGGACAGTCCTGACCGCTAACAGGGCAGTTACAAGGGAGAGATAGAGTAGCACAGTTCTCTCCATCCTTAGTGCACCCAGGATTTGGAGCCACAAAGGGCAGCTCCATGATCCCTCTGTATTTCAGTATGAGAAAAAACCTGCTCTTCCCCTCTAGCTCCCCCCAAAAAAGAAGTCTGTTCAAAATCTGCCTCCTCACGAATGTAGGCTGCACCAACACATTTTTCCTATCTATTTCTCCTACTACAAGGCATTATTAGCTCTGGGAAGATCCCTGCACAGAAGGTGTGATGGGCAGGTTTAATCAGTCAGTCCACAGACCTGACCTCCATTCTCCACTTCAGCCTTCACTGCCAAGAAATATACAGAGGCCACCTTAAAAAATAATTAAAGGCAGACCACACAGGGGACCCACACAGCACTGCAGACTCTGAATGGAAATGATGGATGCTCTGCATTAACCTTGCCACAGTTGCAGCCCCACAGACAGGGGAAGAAGCAGCTGTGTGAGTGATTCAGTGAGGTTGCCTCTTGCAAATTGTAACAATAATTCACTCGTCTGTGCAAACAAATCCCTCCTCCCAGGTTGAAGGGCTGGACTGATCCAATGTTGCAAGGTTCAGATAGCCATATGCTCCTCCAGACAAAGCTAAAGCAGAAAACCTGAAGGTTAGCAACCATCCATCCTTTCCCGGACTTTGCGCCGCATGCTGGTGTTGCCCATCATTCCTTGTGGGATGGCAGGAACCAAGGCTGTCTGTAGCCCTAGGGATCAGCAGTCTGATGATACCCCCCGGAGCTGGAACTCATCAAATATCAGGAGCAGGATATCAATACTGCAGCCTCGACAACGTTAGACCCTGTATGTGGAGTTTTTGTTTGCCTCATTCACCACAGACCAGAGTTTGAGAAGAGGAAAATAAATTAATTAAACATTTACTATAGACTGACTGACTGGATTCATCTTTTACCACCTATAAATTGTCAATGAACAGGTCACCAAAATCCCAGATCTGTTTGTTACTTACATGTATTTAAGCACTTTCTCAAGCCCTCCTGGTGGTGTAGGGTCCTACTCGGCATTATCAGGTTGAATACAGTCACACACACGACCCTGGACAGAGTTCCATCACGCTCACAGCTACGGGCATTTTCTGCTGTCAATGACACAACAGGTACAGATCTTCCGCGATTCAGCAGGGATCCCACATGCTGCAAAACCCACCAAAGGTATGTCCAAAGTGTTTTACAAGAAATTGCAAAATATCGTCCCTGTTCTTACTTTGTGTTTGCTGTCGCCCCTGGCAGCGTTCGCTTACTCAGCTCACTGAGCTGGGAGATGGGAGAGAGGAAGGGAGAGCAGAGGGGTGAGAAGCTGTGGAAGCAACCAACAGGCTTTGGGAAATGCCCCAGGTCTAGAAGGGAGAAAATGTGATGGATTTCAAGGCTGTGATACTTTTTTAAGTGTTTGTGCCCCCTTGTTGAATGTCACCGATGTTTTTTTATGACAGCCTGGAAAGTGTTAACTTTCCTTGTCTTGCCCGAGCCACGCAGTCTAATTTGGAGTTACCTGCTAACAATAAGGTAACACGCTCCAGAGATTTCATAGCTTTTTGACTTCTGGAGCAGTCATTTGGCAACACGCGAAGAGGGCGCCACGCACAGCTGAGACTGAGGAACCCTGTTGTCCACGGTGGCAGAAGCAGGAAATCTAAAAAGATTGAAAAGAAGCTGGTAATTACCCGAGAGCAGCGACATTGGAAGCAGACGAGCCTCTCAGGCACCCCCACAACTACACTTTTTGCAATACA
>NW_010393523.1:207632-208416 GCF_000710305.1 Buceros rhinoceros silvestris | reverse complement strand
GACATTGGAAGCGGAGGAGCCTCTCAGGAACCCCCACAAATACACTTTTTGCCATACACGCTGTGGCTACTGTGCTCCCGCCTGGGTTTATCCTGCACGTACAGAGAGACTCAGGGGTTACTTAAAGCACAGATCTGGGGGTTAAACTCTGAAGATGAAGAACATTTTGGGTTTAACCTGGAAGGGCTTATTGTAACTGGAAGCTGTTATGGCTTCGCAGCAGTGCTGTGACCACCTCTGAACACACATCGGGGATACCAGCTGCGAGCGCCTGGGCTGGATGTAATTGCTTTTTCTCCTCCTGGTGTTCTTCATCAACCACCCAACCAACATCTGAAGCAGAGGAATTCACCACGTGAGAAAGGAAATCAAGCGCAGGATTTTCTCCAGTTTCTCTCAGTGATGATGTGCTACCAAGGAGGAACAATGACGACTAAATTATGGGATGCAGAGGTAAGAAAGGAGCGTTTGCCCAGAATCCTGGCTGAACCCAAAGACACAGGGGGAGAAACCATGTCTGCTGTTTTCCCTAAGAAGCCCTAAGTCTCCCACATTTTGAGACGGGCTACCACCAGTTTGGAAACCTAGGGACAAACCAGTGTCTGGATCCAGTCCCGTGGGGCTGTGACAGCTGGATCTGTAGCTGCTTGCTACACGTGCCTGGTGTAGCCTTTCCCACCTGGGGCTCTTCAGCTCCTGCTGCAGCTCCTTTGGCTGCCCTGAAGGTTGCCTTTGATTCCCCAGATCTGCCTCTTTCCACTTCCACCCTCCACATTTCTATACA
>NW_010393523.1:207205-207436 GCF_000710305.1 Buceros rhinoceros silvestris | reverse complement strand
TACACCCAAACATATGTTTTACACTACAAACATATGTTTTATAAACATAGTTTATAAAACTATGACTTTAACAGACTAAATTTCAGACTGGCTACACAACACCAATAAGCAAGACCAGTACAATCCCTCCTTCCACAGCAGGTAAAGCAGGCAGTGGTAGAGCAGGTGACTTCTCCCAGCATTACTAAGCCACCCAGCATCAGACAGAGGTTTTTCTTCTCATTCATTCCT
>NW_010393523.1:193668-207073 GCF_000710305.1 Buceros rhinoceros silvestris | reverse complement strand
CTGCTCTCTACGGGTTGGAATGATACACGGAATGAAGATAGAAACCTGAATGTTGCTGTTTATACAGTAAGGATGACGTCAAACAGTGGAGAAAGTTTTCAGAGCTGACAGACCCTGAGGACAGAAATACAGGAAGAGGCTGCCGAGCGATGTGTTTCCTGTTTCTAGCTACCAGCTTTCCCAGGCTGGACCTGACTGAGGAGTCCTTGCCCACAACTTCTGGATGAATCCGGGACAGATGCAGCAGAGTTCTGAAAAGCTTTACCTATTTTTGCCCAATTTTTCTTTACAGATCAAATGTGAATGTTGTGGGCTTGGGTATCCACTTTCTACAGCTGATTGTTTGAAGCAAACTGTACCTTCTTGCACCTCACTTCAGAAGGAAGGTTTTTTTCAAGGGGGAGAAATTGCAATCCACTGAAGCTTCACTCTTCAGCAAACAGCTCAATTCAGAGTGCCAGCTACCCCGCTGGTTTGCAATACAGACGGTGAGACACTGTCATTCTGGTAGCATTTGCTTCTGCACAGTTTCATCATACAGACCTCCTGACCCTGTTGAATTTGGCTCCAGTTACCACATGAAAGAAAGTGTAACAGTGGCTTTAAAAGGAGCTTGAAAACTGCCAGCCTATTACTCAGTTGTTCAGATGAAAATACTAATGAGGTTGTTTATTTTTTTTCAGAGAACCTAAGAGTTACTTCTAGGTGTCTTCAAAAGAGAGAGGTGAAAACACAGAAGAACTTACTACCTGGTGGCTCTAGTAAGAAAGTAACAAGTAAAAATGCCTGAAGCTCCTCAGCAAAAACACTTGCAGAAACAAGAATCAACCTTACAAGCACTGCAAGATGGCAGAAGAAGGAGCTCACCAATGTGGAATTTCTAATTTCAATTATGGTATGAGCACTATTTATGAAGACATCAACAAATACATGCTCTAATTTGGACCTTTCATTTTCACTGGGAAATAACAGCAAAAAAACCCCACCAGATGTTTTTACTCTCTCTGGCTGTTCCCAGGTACCTTTCAAGCCAGTCAGTTATTTTTAACAAGCACACAGTACCTTTTGATACAAGAAGTTCTGCATGGAGCCCCATTCGGAATGGCAAAAGAATATGAGCATCATCTTCTGGAATAATCACCAGGAAACTTTGGCAATGACTGCTCTGATTTGTAGCGCTTTTAACAGCAGAAGTAACCTTTGCCGCACAGGGTTGAATTTCTGGAGGCAGAAAGAGCAACTCTGTTCACTAACTTTATTTTAGAGCTCATCTGATAGAAACAAACCCTCCTGGAACCCTTTAACCCTCCCCCAAGCACTGATGAAGGTAAAACTCCTTCCTCTACGGCCAGCTATGTTTTTCTCTGCCTTCTGAGACACGACTGTGACTTTCTAAAACATGGAAGAACACAACAGTATGGAGACACAGATGCCACAGAAGAAGAGGAACAGTAACCAAGAAAGAAAAAGGCAAATAGTGACGTTCCCCATGGGGAACGCCTCGGGCAGCCTCCAGTGCCTCATGACGGCTGCCTGGGTAAACAGCCCTTGGGGAGGATTTATGCAGGGCCTGATTGTTATAGAAAGCCACTGCTAAGAAAAATAATAACTCAGGTTTATATCATGCTTTTCATACCCAAGCTATGGCAAAGTAACTGGAGAAATGAGATGCACTGTAATTTGTGACTGTCAGCAAGCAAGGGAGGTTTTACACGTACAGCAGAACCTTGTAGCCTGCCTTTGACCGCTGAAGCTCTTCTGCCAAGCAGGGCACTGGATCTAAAGGCAAGAGCAAGGCAATTAGTTCTAATCCCTCTTCCAAGAATGCTCCTCACGATCTGTCTTCTCTTCCCTTTGGACTAATGCAGCATCGCTAGAATCAAGTCTAAGCACCAGATCCACCTCGGGACCAACACAGCCATTTGCCTTTTGAAGGGATGGAAGAGTCCACAAGTCCAGTCTAGGTCCTGTCCAAAGCATTGAGGCCTCAGTGTCCCTCTGATCCAACACACATAAGACGCAAGAGCGCCTGCCATCCCCCAACGGAGCAGCGTGAGCTGCTTTATGTCTGGATGGCCCTGCTTGAAGTGACTAAAAATCATCTTCATTAATGGTCACCTAATGACCTTTCACACACGGGTGGGATGGCTGCAGACAGTATCACCTGGCTGCATTTGTAGGGAGAAGCTATACACTCCCGCTGGCTGTGGGTGTGTGTTTTTGAGCGTGTGTTGGCTTCTCCAGCAGCAGCGCTGCGTGACCTCGAGCTAACCCACAATCCCAAATAACTGTGCTGGAAGCAAACCTGTCCGCAAACTCGGGCTGAGCTGCAGGAGGCAAAGCTACATATGAATAAAACAAGCCGATTTGTTATCTTGCATTAAACCCTGAGTGCTTTCAGCAGAGCTTGACTTGATATGGGGTTTCATCAAACCCAAAGTTCAGGGCGGGTATGGCAGAAATACGTGCAGGAAAGGCTGCAAGTCAGAATGATTGGCTCTGTCTCGGATGAGGAGAAATACACAGGCTGCACTCTGCAGAGGGATGGATGTAAATTATTATGAGAAAAACCTAGCAGCTTGTTTACAGTGCGTGTTTCCTAAATTATGTCAATATTTCTCTCTTTTTTTTTTGTCAAGCCCTCCTCAGAACACAAACAAATCCCTTTCCCACCTCTCAGCTTTCAAAAAAATCAAGCAACCACATATCCTCTTAAAGTGCCAGTCAATCACACATTTCAAAGGGTAGGTAGAAAAAGAAAATATCTCTTTTTTGTTATTGAAACGAACAAAAAATGAAACCCCTGTAGCATCAGACCATCATTAGTGAGTATTTCATCAGGAACAACAGGCTGGCCTTCACTCCTCACTGACAACTCCGCTGCTGCAGAGTCGAACTCTGCAGGCGAGCACAGGGGAGCTCTCGCCGCATGAGGTGTGCAGGGTTAATTAACGCTCTCTGGGACCTGGGATTAAATTTGTCCTAGAGGATCACTGTACCTGACACGTCCAGGGTGATTTTTTATGCACCCTCCTGAAAGGGAACAAAATTCACAGTGGATACCCTCTCCCGCTTCAGTAAGGTAGAGCGGGTAGTGAAGGGAGTTGGGTTTGTGAGACAATCAGGAGGTGCAGCAATAACTCTTCCCAGCAGCCAGGAAGTTCTGGAGGTATATTGTTTTCTTGAGCTATCTGAAATAAATCCCAGGGGGTAATTACACAGCAGAGAAATAAGACATAAATCCTGTTTAATTGACAACAATGGAAAAAAAAAAAAAAAGAAATACAACAGTGTTTCATCTCTCCTCCTGCACTCTCCACGTTGCTCTTAATGTCCCTGGGACACCTAGAAACCAGGGAGGGTCAGACCCAGCAATCTCAACGTGGATGGGGAATCTGCCCCAATGTAAAACTCCTATGGGAAAAAGTGTCCATCTCAATCCTCGGTAATGGGTTTACAAGGAAAACCAGCAGAGCAGAAAACTGGTATCAGCCAGGTTATCTCGCTCCAGGACTTCTGACCCCACAGTGGCGGATTCACAGAGCACAGTTTTCAACTTCCACAGCACAGGCACTGAGCAGGACACGCTGGTGCCTCACGCCAGAGCAGGGAGAGCTGCAGCTCTCGTTCCCCTCTGCACTAACCTGCTGCACTTAGTCCACAGCAACACTGTCCAGGCTCCCAAGATTTCTGGTGGCATCCTCTAGGCAGCAAAGGGCCTGGAAAGAAATGCTGGAAATCTGTGTCAACCTGCATTTTAAGGCAAACTTTGGAAAAAGCTGCGTGCAGTCTGCCTTCATCAGTCAGTTTATTGGTAATTCAGTGCCGGAAGGGGCAGCATATCCTGGGGGCAGGACAGCCAGCTCTATTCTTGCTGGTCTCACCAACTTCTACATACTGACCCCTAGGGGAAAAAAAAAAAAGAATGAAAAGGGCTGGAGATGCCATTACTCCCTGAGCTGGCTCAGCTGCCTGAAGGTGGGCTCAGTATCGTACAACAAACAGACAGAGCATCTGATATTTGAAAGGCAGCGCTGGGTGCTCACTCCCTGCTCCTGGTGCAGGAGAGAGGGAGCAGAGGGAAGCACTACGGTGAGGACGCAGGGCCAGCACATGTATCTGCAAGAGTCTCACCACTGTGCTGGCTGCCGGTTGCTAAAGCAGCCCCTGCTCACCTTGCTTGGGAAGCCCGGGATGAACGATAGCAGGGACTAAGTCTATGACCCCCAGTGCCAGGAAAATACATCTCCATCCTGAGCTACAGATGTTGCTCTCAATAACTGGGCTGTAGCCTCGGAGCTGGAGGAAATGGGATTGCATTTATCAAGCCAGTGTAATCCACTAAGACTGATTTGACGCTGCCCTGGCACAGAGGAGCAGCAGGATTGCACCCAGCCTCCTGCGAAGGCATCCAGGATCCGCTTTGTCTCCTTTCAAGCTGAATCAGTCCAGCTCGGAGGCAGAGACACACAGCACGGTCCCGGGCACAGCTGCTATGGCTGCTTGGGGTGGCTTTCATTTTTGCTGGTGGTGATGGTTCTATCAGGCCTCATCTTCATACATCTACTGCTGAGGCGACTTCGAGCAAATCACCGCTGGAGTGCACGGAGCAGTGTTCAGCCTATCTGTCCACGTATCTGTCACCATCTAAATCCAACCCTTCTGCTCACTGCTGTTTGTCTCTGGGATCGCTCTGCAAGCTGCTAGCTATGATAACCTATGATGTCCTCTCTTGTCCCGCTGTCCAAGTGGACAGAGCAGAAAGGGAGGGTGAGGAGGGGACCTTGATGCCCTCCCACCCACGGGGAGCCGTTGTTTCCCACCCCCAGCTCTGTGTCTTCCTTCTTCCAGTTGACCCAAGCAGGTCGGTCGGACACAAAAGACAGGAATGCATATTTCCATTAGCTCTGCGCAGAAGCCCTTTACAGATGTACAAAGCAAAAAATGTCCTTAAAATAACACATCACTACAGAAGCTGAGAGAAGACATAAGATTCTCCTGCTACCAGCACTGACCTTTCACCGCTGGGACCCTGTAAAACCCTCTGTTCAAGCTACAGTGCACCAGTCCATGGGAAACCATCCAGATCTAAATGACAGTCTAGTACCAGCCTCACACAAATGTGTTTTACACCAGCCTGGCCCCAAAGACAGTTCATTAGAGAAGAAATTTTACCATCTCAGTTATGCCTCCCTCAACCATAGTCTGGCTTGTGTTGGAAGGGACCTTTATTAAAGGTCATCTAGTTCCAAGCCCACTGCCATGGGCCACAAAACTGATCAGTGGAGGGAATTAGTGATCAGAGAATACAGGTCTGAAAATCACCTCCTGAGCCTTTGTGTCCATTGCTGGCGGTCACAGGCAATCATGTATGTCATCAGTGATTTAAGCTCAGGAAGATTCACTAAGCATCCACTCTGCTCTTACCCCCCAAACTCACTGCTCTATCCTAGGCTCATGCTTTTAGCAGGAAAGACCAAAAGCCTCAGGAAGGTGCAGTGGACCACAGAGAGGCGGAGCAAGGGCACCAGCAGCGCTGGATCTCCCATGGGCAGCATTGCAGAGAGTCTGTCACACAGTGAAAAACCATAAAAAACGACCCTTAGATACCTGCTGTGCTGGCCACCCTGACAACTGCTAAGGTCAGAGTAAAACGTTATCATCTCCTCTAATGCTGCTTACACAGCATCATAGTGACCAGATAATTGCTGTCCACGCTATGCAAGAGGAAGAAGATACTCCAGCTTCTTCCCATTTTGACTTCTGAGGCTTCTGAAGGACCAAAGGGCACCTCACTGCAGTTCCAGTCCCGTGCACTATTTTCTTGAGTCAACCCGGCTGCAACCCAAGCCCTTTTTTCCTCTGCAGCACAGCTCCACGTAGCAGTAGAGCAGAATGTCACCCTGCACAGCAAAGCCTTTGCCTCTGCCTCTCTGTCCCAGCTGGCGGAGAGAGGCCCTTTCCCTCTAAGAGGTGTAATGCGACTAGAATGTCACCACTGATACCCTGCAGACGTGAGAACAGGCTTCCTGCTCCAGGGCTGTGCAGAGAGAGGTTGGCCAACAGCTGCCACTCGCTTTTGGTACTTTGCCATAGAAGATTAACTGCTGGTGCTTAGGAAGAGCAGAAAACAAATGGAAGAAAACAGCTGGAGCAGGGATTAGAGTCCTCCCTTCTTCCTCTCAGTATACTTTTTCCTCGCACATTTTTCTTTTTTTGTTTGTTGATCACTGGATTTGAAACTGTAAAGGAAAGTTTTGCATCGTTTTCACTGAAGTCAGTGAGATGACGCACGAGCTTTAGGAAAGAGGATCAAGAGCCCCAGCAAAGGCCTTAGGGCAAACAGGGCTCTTTCTCCCCCTCTCTGCTTCTCCTTTGCGTAGTGATACAGTGAGATGAGAATACTGTTACTCACCGGTGAGGATGCCAGGTCTCCCCTGCCTTTCCTATGAAGACCCCAGCTCACTTCATGTCAAGTGGAATCATTCTGGATTTCAGGGTGAAGGCAGGGGGGTGTCGGCTCTATTTCTTCACATTTACATTTCAGACCTGGCATTAGCCACAAGCTTAAAAAGAGGATCAAGTTCCCAATGCAGCCATAGCTCGTCATGCAGCACCCTGGGGACAGATCTTCCTGTCTGCGGGCTCTGGAGGGAAATCCTACCCATCGCACCCACCTCAGGATCAGAACTGTGACAGGAGGGGCTTCGAGATTTTCATTCCAAACCACTACCAGCTTAAAACCATTCCTTCTCACTCTCCTTCGTCTTTAAATGTCTCTATATTGCTGTACCTAGACTGCACCAATGTAGTTGTTCTTTTGTGACCAAATGCAAGTTTATCCTTCTGCTGCGTCTCGTAGCATCCTCTTCCTCTCTCACTTTGCTCTCTCCCTCTCTTGCCTTTCATCTCAGCTTTATTCCCTTTTCTATTCCCTTTTCACTGTACTCGCCTCTATTTTATGTTTTGTACGCGCCTTCCTTGCTGAAAGTGTCTAGTTCAGAAAGCAAGCTCAAGATGCTGTGTACTCTGGGAAGTGATATTAGCCTGCATTCTTTTGGCGCTGCCAGTGCTTTGAAAGAGGCAGCCTCGTTTTCATTAAAGCAATTTGCATTGCATTACCCACATTTGCATTCAAATGCACTTATCTCGATCCTAAGCATAGGTGTATTTGGGAGCAGATTAACAGTGTGTTTGTAAGTCGTTTAAAATACAGCAATCATAAAAATATCAGCAGCTTGGGGGAATAATCTTGCTGGCTTTTGCTGCCTGGGCTCTGCGCTCCTCTATGCACTAGTGGTCCCAAACTGGGATAACGGACCAAGCCATTTAAAGGAGCTGCTGCAGTGGTGGGTTGTGTGGTTTCCAGGGAATTAAGCAGAATCACTTAAATTTGATTATCCCTCTCTCAGCTCGTGCACCTAAAAAAGGGCTGGGAAAAGTTATCCAGCATCCAAATCCCTCCACCTTTCAAGCATGGTTGACAAAATTAAAGCTTTTATTGCTGCCTCTGTATATCCTTCCTCCACCCCTAGGACATCCAGCATGGGGTTTACAATGTCCATTACCTGGTTTAGGTATTTGTATTCATGTGCAACAACAGAAGTCTTTGAAAAGAACAACAGCAGCAGCAAGAAAGGCCAATTTTCTAGATAATATCATCCCTCGGATTTTGTACAAGCCAAAGGAGAAAACTGCATCTAAATTTAAATCTACCCGCAGCACCCCAGTCAAGATGCAATTACTTTTGAGTATCCTCTGAAAATACATCTCTGTATAAGTCCTGGACACACAAATTTAAACAAGTAGAAGGTTTGGGGCACCTCCAAAAAAGCCAAGGCAGCACAATCACTGTTATTCCCTGCACAGGGCCCTGGAAGTTTAACTCATGGACCTTCTAACCACAAATCAGTACACTTCATGATGCCTGGCTTAGCTCGCTGGGAGCCCAGCTTGGCTGGGGGTCCCTCACAGCATGACCAGTTCCTCTTGTTTAAGATCATCTCCGCGACTGGCTACAGTCAGTTAGATGGTCTTGTTGACCAGTGGCAAGGGGGCAGCTCGTTTCTTTGCTGCCCAGTGCCTTTCCTGCCTGACAGAGGGGACAAAAAAAATCAGAGTCCAGCGAGTGAGTGTCGTATTAAGCCACTGCATCACAGATGCTCAGAGGGCCATTCCCGCACCCCCCCACTCCCGCCGTCCTGGGCAGTAGAGACGCTGTCATGGAGGCACCCACAGAGCAGACAGCAGCAGCTATCCCAAAATGGTGGATTTAGCGCAGTGAAACTTGGCCCAACACTGTGACTGACCAAATTACTGACCGGTTTGGATGTCAGTTGGGAATTATTCCTGCACAGCAGATTGCTGAGCACTACAGAACACTCTCTAAGGAAGATGACCCCAGCGCGCACAGCTCACTGATATAAGGGAGAATCTCCCACTTAGAGATCCAAGAAGGTCACTCATCGATGCCAGGTGAGGGTCACTCCATCCCAGGAGATACACTCGGGACAGCATCCTGATCCGAGGGGAGTCCTGGGAGGTCTCCTTGATCGGCGTCCCGATCCAAGGGGATAGACCCCGACTGCACTGCCTGATGCTCCCAGGAGAACCAGCTCCACACGGTTCTCCGGCAGCTCCGTGCAAGCAGCCAGGGGGTTTGCATGGCCACACATGCCAACATGAGCAAAGCCTGGGGGAGACCCACACACGTGCCCACCAGAAAGTACTATGGGATGGGGAGCAGAATGGAGAAAAAAGGAAAAGCAGAAGGTTGGAGCAGCACCAATTTTAAAATGAGATGGATGGTGCTCTCTGCTTGTGCAAGACGCAAGGAAAAAACATCAAAGATTAATTTGTGAAGGCCCAGCAGGAACTGCACATGCTAGGGGTTGCAGGGGAAATAAAGTCTATAAAAATAGAGTTTTACTGTGATTTGAGAAAGCAAATAAATCAAAGCACATTAGCAAATATCAGATGTTTGAATAAATTGGCAGAGCTGTTATGTTTTACTAGTTTCATGGAGCCAAACGCAGGTTGAGCAAAATTCATTTCTCAAGGAATTTTCTGGTCACAAAGTTTAAGTCACAGAAGTTTGCCACAGGAAGAAAACCAGCTTTCAACCCTTATCCACCTGATTGACTAAAAATATGATTGTTTATATAAACTTAGATAATAAATCCTACTCCCGAGTCACTTCTGCTGTCGGGTTCAGTGAATTAAAATCTCCCCAGGATCCTGGCCGGCTCTTTTCGCCATTGCCTCGGTGTGCCCTCAGGAGAGCACACGCTCCCCGCAGGCAGACACAGGGCCTGCGTCACTGGGGACACACAAAAACATCCTTTGGCTTTTTTGGTGAGCTGTTGGGATACAAGAATAACCGAGCAGTGAAGCTGGTGGCAGGTAAAGAGGGGAAACGGCTGAAGGTTGTCTTCCTGCCTGATAGAATGAGCAACACCCAAGCACAGAAATCAGGTGGTGCAGCCTCAGTGCGTGCATCTTTCCCTCTCAGCACACACATCTTCATCCCCTCAGTGCACGCATCTTCATCCCCTCAGCAAGGTGGCCCAGAATGACGCTCACACCTCCTTAAGGCAGAGCAGAAATATGGAGTGAGGCAAAACCACGTTTTGTTCAATTCTCTGCTGAATGATCGACTATTTAAAGCATAGCTGTGCAGCATCCGAGTGGAGAAGTGGTGTGTTACAGAATGCTTTTTCTACATGCAGAAATACTGCCGAGACAACACCAAATAAAGCACTTGGAAGTCTCTGTCCTGCCCTTTCATATTACCATTTACACAAGGTTGAATTTTTTTCCAAAACTGCTGACTCTCTTCTTCTGGGAGTTCTTTTAATTACACTTATAATATTATTTTAGGAGGAGCATTCTAATTTCTATACTACAAAACTACTTGATCAAAAAAATTTGTTTTAATTCTCCACAGGCTCCAGCAATAAAAGGAGATATTCCATCCATGCCCTCTTGAACGTGGACACAAGACGAAGGGAGTGAAAAACATGTGAACTCCTCAGCTGTTTTCTTGATAATGATTTTAGCAACAATAATAAATGGGAGCTTGTGGAAAAGGGAGTGTTCAGTCCTCTGGGGGAGGAGAAAGATTAAGGTTTGCTGCTTCTTGGATTTGTTTTGAAGACTCCAAGATATCAGAAATCAGCAGTCACTTCTGAAAATCTTCGCATTGAATTCCAGCCCAAGCAGCTCCAAGAGGAGCACTCTGCAAGCAGGGTAAGGAGAAGCATCGTGAAGTCTCACTAGTCTGGTAGGAATCATGCAGTGCTCTATAGCAGTGTCCCCAGATGCCTTAGGAGGGAGGCTTGGTGGTTAGGGAACTCCTGGGATTTGAGATTAATTTCCACCTCTCTCAGAAGCCTCATATAATTTAAGAGAAGTCTTTTTTTTCCCCTATACACAAAATGTAGATTGTTCTTGTCAGCAAAAATCAGCTGTGAACAAGTTATTCCAGGATGTTATATCTATTTTCTGAGGACCTGGCCAAAAGCCCAGAGAAGCCATCAAGAGCTCCAGGGCACAGAGGTGTCTCACATAACAGTAGCCCCTTAACCAGCTTGCTTAAGTCACCCAGGCCCCTTCAGCCATTAATGGAGAGGGAGAGACACGCCTACCTGGACATGCTCATGCTCTCTCAGCATCAGAGAACTTGTTTGAAGCAGATGCCAGACCATGGGCTTACTTGGGGTTTGGAGACATTGGTCATGCAGGCTCCAGACATCAAGACTTCTCTCCCACCCTAGGTCATTCCTATGACAAAGACGAGAAAATAAGAGCTCTGAGCAAGAATGTAATGAATTTGCCTTTCGCAGCTCTGCAAAACTGGGAGGGTGGGGTGCCTGGAGCAAGCCAGTTTAGTTCAATACCCACCGAATGCAGGAACGTTCATTCAGGAAAAGTGGCAGTGCAATATATTTATGTCTAACCATTTCTTTTAGCACTGATGTTCAGCACAGAAAGAGATCAGACTCTTTATTGTGACTTGACACAACTTTTGGCAGAATTCAAATGTAAACGCTTCCTGAGAGTAACTTCTGTTTGTATTTAATACTACCTCAAAGTTAACTTTGTTTTCAAGGATGCTGTTGCAGCCCATTTGGTTCCCAGGCCTCTGAACCCAGCGAACACACCTGACACAGAATGGTGCAATGGCAGAGGTTCAGGAACTACTCAGCTGAGACGAGCATCCCTTTCACTCGTGAAGAACCATCATCACATTTCAAGTGTGAAGCACTCATGAAAGCCTTTCTTCTGTTCATATTCACCACTTGCCCTGTGCCATTTAACTGGCTGTCAGTGAGAAATGACCCTTGATACCCTGAGTAGAGTCTCTTCCTTGGAGATCCATAAAGCAAGAAGACACATCCTTACACCAAGACCCTCCTAGGTCCAAGTCAAGTTCTCTCCTGGGAGGGTTGGATGAGTGCAGCCATAACCCCAGCCAGGAGCTCCCATCCAGCCATTACGAGGCTACTTTTATTACAAGAGCTGGTAGCACAGAGTGACAGGAAGTACCATTGCACATCAGTAGGGTTTGTAAGTGCTCCCTTGGGAAGGCAACTCTTCACTTGCACAACAAACAGCCCTGGTTTATTACTGCTTCCTCATTCTTGTTTTATTTCTCTCTAAGGCACCACTTCAGCCTTCAGAACAAACAAGAATATTTTTAAAATAGCCAGTGCGCTTTGTTCTCACCCACTCACTCTCATTTGTTGCCCTGTAAACTTTGCAGATCATTAGTAATTTCCTCAAAGAAGACGCAACCCCCGCTTTCAAACCTTTTCAGGACTGATGGCTGCCTGGACAAAACTGCTTGAAGACCTGGGGCCTTACAGCAGAAGCAGGGGTTGGGCAGGGGTTGTTCGGATGTGAAGTGCTACCTAACACACAGCAGAAATCCAAGATGCCTCCCCCTGTATTACCTCTGATGGAGCCTGGGAGCTGATGCAGTAACTGGTAACAGCTCTCTGCAGGGGAGGGGCAGACCCAGCCCCGGTGACCCTGAAAGTATCAATGTCCTTTAGTAACAGCAAAAAAAGGAGTTTTTCTGAAGTTGAACCTATATTGAACCAAGCTTATGAATGAATACAACTCTGAAGGACAAATACTGCTCAGTACAAAAACTGCACGAGTGAGCAAATGCCGGATCTTCCCACAGGAATGCTGTTACCCCATTTGCCCTTAGCAGCTCTACCCATTTTCCACAATCTTCATCACCCTACCTACATTTGAGGCTTGGATTACAGGGTCTTTGAAGGTCCCTTCCAACCCAAAGCATTCTGTGATTCTACACATTTCCATCTTTAGGAACCCGAAACACCACACAGCAGAACTGAGGCCATGGCAAAGACAACCAGCTGTAGACCTGGAAACCTGCAGCTCATCCTCACTCTGCTCTTCTCACAAAGGTGAGATACTTACTCAGGGTTCAACGGTGAAGTGCCAGCTCTAAGCCACAGCAGTGGCGTGTTTTCCCAACGAAACGCCTTCACTATCAGCACTTCTCCCTTTTTTTCTGTGCCTCAGCCACAGCTGAGCTGGTGCAGGAGGAAGGAATTAGTTCCTCCTGGCTCCGCAGGTCGAACAGCCATCCAGAAGAACTTCAACAGTATTTCCACATTAGAGAGACAATTATGGATTTTTAGGAAAGAAAAAAAAAAAAAGTATTTCTAATCAAAACAAAAATAAATTTTTAGGAAGTGTGAAAATCTAAACAATATGACAGAGTGATTAGATTCCCCCCAGTTTGGTTTTGATTGAATGCTACTTGCACCGTACCACTTAAAAGATCAAGGAGGAGGAAAAAATCACTTTAAGGAAAAGTTTAAACCAGTAAAATATTTTAAAACATCAGATATTCTGATTTCTTTTCTAATGAATAATTCTTCATGGATGGAATAGTTTGGCATAGATTTTTAAAGCATCAGCATTTGCAAAAATGGAAATCTGCTTTTTTTCACTGTTTTGAGAAGAAAATGTTCATTTGCCAGCTGAGGACACTGTTCTGCGTACTGCAACATGTACTGTCCTCTTGATAGGATGTCAATCTCTGTACCACACATTTTAGATCTTACACACTTCATAGATTAATTAAAAAAAATGTAATATCGTTTTCAAAGACTGTTTCACCAGGACTTATCCTTTGCTAGACATTAACTTTATAAATCCCAAAGCCGGTGTAGGTACGACCCACACAGGGAGGGACGAAACCCCATGAATACAAGACGATGACTGCCCATAACAGCAAGCGCCAAACTGAAACTCCAGTATGGTGTCAGAAGTGCCCTCGCTCCCGTGAAACTTAACCCAAAGTTGACCACTGAAGACTAAGAGACGCTTTGAACAAACCAGTTCTGAGCCAAACTGAATTCCT
>NW_010393523.1:182354-193578 GCF_000710305.1 Buceros rhinoceros silvestris | reverse complement strand
GGCTTATTCTGCATTTTCATAGCACGCTCTTTTCTTTGACACCAAAAAAAAATTTTTTTGATTCTGTCCTAAATGGCTTATCACGCTTCTAAGTGATCGTTCATAATTGCTGTGGTTCTTCTCAGCCGCAGTCCAGAGGGAAGATAACCAATTCTTGTCTATTTTTAGCGTAAATCAAGAGTAATGCTCCTGAATTCAAGAGTGCATAAAAGCAAAGTGAGAAGACAATTAAGTCCTGCTGTTTTACAAGTGCTTTGGAATCTCTGGGAATAGAAAGGTGTTATATAAATCTAAGATACTATTATATTATTTGTTAGTATATAATAAATCCATTAGCATAGCTCACGCATGTACAGAGTCTAAACGCTAGGCACAGGTCAGTAGGTTCTCTGCAGGTCTGTTTTCTCTCTCTGGAGATATGTCTCTCTCTCTGGAAAACTATGTCTTGTATAACAAGAACTGAGTAGCAAAATAAAACTGCATAAGGGCCAATAAAAACAAGCTGGTTTTTAGCCCTTATAACTGAACAGTTTGTTTCAATGGCATCTTCACTTAATACTTCCAATTTTTCTTGCTTTGCAAGTCCGCAGAGTAATGGCAGGCTACAAAAGAAAGCTTCAGTGCTAATTTCAGAATGCCTGAGTCAGCCAGTTGTCTTCATTTATTCTCTTCTGCTGGAATCTTGTTTTAAAAAAAAAGGGAAAAAAAAAAAGAAAAAAAACCACTGCAATTTCATATTCCAAAAATAAATAGATCCCTTCACCCCCCTCATGTTTTGCTGGAAATTAAACTGTGTTACACTATTCCTGTGCAATTTCTTATTACTGCCTTTATCCCTGGCTACGTTTAGTGCCAGTGGTCTTATCGGTCTTAACATTAAAGCAGTAAGAGCTCATATTTAGTGATTAAATTATGCCTTATTTAAAGATTACAGAATGTCAAGCACAACAGCCTGTTCCTTTCACAGGAGCCTGCAGCTTGTTGCCTGTCCCTGCAGTGTCGAGTCTTGTTTTCCAGTGGGGAGATCTACATATTAATTATTCTTTCTTACAAAATAACAATCATTCCTAACTGCTCTTCAATTAGCAGCAGACACTATGGGTATGTCTGTCTGACACCGCCCTAAGGTGACAGTAGCTCTTCCATGAAAACTCCATGGACAGCAGGAGTTTGAGAATGAGACCTTCCAGCTCAAACCCATCAATGTAAATGTTACTGGAGTAGCCACTAAGCCCAAGAGAATAAGCGCTTTTCAATTAGGAACCAGATCTTCAACCACAGCCCGCAGCATATGTGGCTGCAGACAACGGTCTTGAAATGGGTGCTCAAGGTCCTGCGTGAAGGTGCAGTGGTGGCCACTGTCTCCTCCTGGGTGCACAGATGTTGCCATGAGGACACTGATAGCTCCTTTGCTATTAGGAGACTGAAGGTTCAACTGGCACAGAAGCTCCAGTCTCTGCTGTGTGGATGCTTTCTTCAAGGCACATCTGCCAGGTGACATGGGAAAAGTAACATAAACTGAGGGCTTAAGGTAGTTCTGTGCCTGGGTGACAGGTCGGCTTGGCTGCATTGAGTTAGGATGAGAAAATTATCCCTCCTAATCTAGAAGAGGTTGCTGGCAGAACTGCGGCATGGCTTGTATTGGTGTCTGCAGTTCAGGACAGCGGGCTCCAAAAATTCAGCCGCTGAAATACACTGCATTTCACACTGCCCCACGGACTGGAAGGGAGCTGTGGAGGTCCCTGGTCCAGGACCCTGCTCAGAGCAGGTCAAATCAGTGTATGCCACTCAGGGAATTGTTGAGGTTTGGATGCCTCAACAGATGAAGATTTCAAAATTCCCTGACTACCTTGGTGTCCTCCTCAGGACTGCCACCACTACCTCAATGGTGTTCCCGTACTCTAGAGAACAGAAGATAATTTACACAACTGATCTTTGTCATTCAAATAGCCACAGATGGTCACGTGAGTGCCAGCGACGTGTGTGTCTGTCCATGCGTGGACAGACCAGTGCGGGATGCTCAGCTTTCCCGGAGATGTAGGCACCAAAATAAGCAGATGTAAAAGAAACACCGACATATGGAAAGTGCAAGACATATAAACAACTCGCCTCATGTAATTAAATGTTCAGAATTCCCGTCCTTGTTTGGAGCAGTCTGAACTTGCTGAATATTTGAGCTGCCACACTGTATTGGGGAGAGCCAAACGACTGCTGGGATATTCTCCCTGTGCCCTGAACTTCTGCACGTCTTAGTATTTGCTGTGCTTTCTGGAAATTGCTCCCATTCCGTATTCTGTTCAGACACCAGCTGAGCAGAGCAGACATATGTTGTGCTGACAGGAAAGAGATTGTTGGGGTTGTTCTTAAAGCTGGAAAAGTAAATAACAGCAGCAGAAGAGGAATGTCTTCCCCATGAGGAGTTTGCTCCCTCAGAGCACGAACAGCGATGTACCACTCTGGGTTATGATTCCATCCCCATTTGAAATCAAGCACAGGTTTTATAGTCTGCCCATCACTGTCCTGTCACGTCCCCTGTCTCGACATGGAAGCAGCTCTGGCAGCAGTCTCTCCTTTGAATCTGTCCAGCCTGGTGCAGCTCCAGATGTTTTGTGGATTAATGAAAAAGCTGTCAATGTCTATGCCGCTCTGTACCAGTTTCTGATCCCTCCTGTGTGTTCTGACCAAGAACAGCTTTATTCCTCCTCTGCTCCCAACACTACGTACTGTTACCCATTACTGCTCTGAGTTCTCCTGGAAAACAGCAACTGGAATCTTAGTAACTCTGGGGCAGCTAAACCTATGGTCAATTTTGTATTTTAAAGCGATGGCCATCATTGGCAAATTGTCATTGCAGCTGTGCTACAGACACCTTGCATGTTGCACAAGAACGTGAAAACAAGTCACAGTATTGATCACTCAAGTCTCCAAAATTTGAATGGAAGAGATAACAAGGAAAAGAAGCACACTGAGATTAACAGAAATTAGTTTGAAGGGCTCTGAATCAGACTCAAAGTGAACTCCAAAATCATTTCAGCTCTCAAGGTGACCTCTCAAAGTTTCCTCTGTTCTGTGTTTGTTTTTACCTGGGCACAGGTATTGCTCAATTTAAAAAAGCAGTTGCATCAGATTTGGCTGGCAACAGGGAAAAGAGGAACTGAAATTTGAACTGTTTTAAATATCACATTTGGTGATATGGTCTCCGACAACACATTGTCTTTCTGTGGAGTCGTGTGTGTGGTCCTCAAATCCCTTTCCATAAATAAAGCCATCTGTCTTTTTTGAACTGCAGTAGCTCTAATTTAAAAAGTCAGTATTTGCCAATGTCTACAACTCGTTAGCTCCAAAGCTGTGAAAAACTTCCATGTCTGGTGCACCACTCAGCAGGCTCTGGCAATTGCTGTGTTTTAAAAATAATGCCTATTAGTTGTAAACATCCATTTTTATGAAAGATACGTTTTGCTGTGGATATCAGTTGCTTTGAAAGGTAAGAGTGAGATTAAGAAAAAAAGCCAAGCAACCTCTGGTCTGACAAAAACATCTCGCTTGAGGCTCTACTCAGATATAAGAGGTGGAAGAGATAAACTATTTACTTCTATGGTTAGTTTCCTTCACAGCAACAAAGAGAAAGGGGCGGGCACCATAATTCTGCACAAAAAAGAGATTTGCCTCTGAATAGACCTCATTAGCAGGGTTTCTTGGCCATGCTCTGTAAGAGGGGACTCTCCACGAGCTGACATAGCAGATAGATGCAAAGGAAAACATCCCCTTGGACCCTTTTTCCCCATCGAGATCTATTTCTCAACAATACCTGCCCAAAACTTTTACAATGCTTAATTGCCAAGATCAAAATAGTAATTATGTTTTGGTGACAGAAATATTGTCCAGCACAAAATATTTTCTGAGGTGCTGAAGCTCTTTGCAATGGTACGAACGATACCCAAGATGAGGTGAAACATCTTCTCTCCTGCCTGTCTCCCAGCCCTCTGCAGTAAAGCAACAACCCACCTACAATTCTTTGAACCAAAGTAGCTGTGCCAAGAGGATCACAGGGCTGATGCTTTTGCAGACCACAGAAGATGAGTGAAAAAGAGATTACAAGTGTATAGTGTATTACTCACTGATTTTAATATACCACACGTAGGGGAGAGCCTTTCTGAAAAGAGGTTCCAGCTACATGGCTCTGTCACACAAGAACTTACACACTTACTACTAAGTTTTTAAAACCTCTGGTAAACGTGTTGAAAGAGAAAATAAACCCAGCCCTTCCTAGTGGGGAAGTGGGAGGCAGGAGGTCTTTGTTTTGGCTGCAGTTCAGCAAACACGTAGTGGATTCCCTGTGAGGTTAACAGGATTTAAACATATTCCTGAGCGTTTTGTTGACCTGGACTTTGTGACAGAAGAATTTTTGAAAAATCACTTGCCACTTTTTAACTCTTTAAACATTTGTAACGCAGAAACTGATGCTGATATAGGGTAGTATCATACCTCCCAGGCAGAGGTCTGAGGTGTAAACACCACTTTAACCTTTTCTGAGAATCTTCAGAGGGATTTCTGAAGACCAAAATAAGCCTGCTTTAAAATAAGGCTAAGCCCACAGCCAAAGCCCACTGAAGCCAAAAGAAAAGCCCTCCTTGCTTTCAAAGGACTTTGAATGATACCCGAGATGTACTTATGAAGAGGCTCTGAAGAAATGATCATGAAAGAGGCCACGTGTGTGTGCGCGTGTGGGTGTGTGTAGGAAGGAGATTAGCTATCAGCTCCATCTCAGTAGACAACTAGAATCAATTCTGGAAAGGCCTTGTGGAGGCTCCAGGACTTAAAGGATTCCTTATCGTGCCGCAAAGATGCAGCTCGGCTGACAGAGCTGTTCCTGTCTTGGAGAAAAGCAGGTTTTAGCAGAAGAAAAGGACAGTCAAAATGGTCCCACATCATAAACCCCATTTACGTACTACTCTTGTTTTCCCATTCTCTCTCCCAACACTTTTTTCTGGTAGCAGATTCCTTTTCTCATCAGGAAACAAAATTTTTTTATGATGAAATTGGAGATATAAAAAGCACCTGCATAGACCATCACGAGTGGTGTGAACAGGGCTGCTCGCCGTGCCTCCTGTCCAGACGCGTCAGGGCTGACAGCGTAAGGAACGGGAGGCTTCTCCAAAAGCAAGGAACGGTATTGCAAAAGGTCACACACCTCAACGCGTCACTTAAATTCTGGGCTAGATCTGATAAACCTTGGGTAACAAACCTTGCTTTCCTAGCACTGATTAAAATATTGACGCGAGTTGAGTTAAACCTTCTTGACACCAAATTGTACACCCTGACTTGAGACAGTGGTAGTGAAACTCCAGCTGGCTGAAGCACCACCCCTGCGGGCTGGCTGATGCAGGCACTGCAGAATGTGACCTGAAGAATTGCCTTGATGTTGCAGCAGGGTTGTGGATGTTGACTGGTGAGTTTACAAACCAAATGCAGGAAAACAAGGATACATCAGAGACAGTGAATGAGGCAGTCAGAAGAAGACCTCAAAAAATCCAAGCGTCTGCTCCAGTGGGGACTCCGATACTACTGTGCTCAAGTAAGAGAACAAGGCTCAGCTTGTTACAAGCTGTCTCAAAGTCAAAAAAGAATGAACTTAGTTTGTAAAAAGCAAGTTTTATTTCCCCAGATTTGGTTAAATCTTTCGTCTGGCACTGCTGCTAGCAAGGGAAAAGACGAGGTGTGGAGGAGCCTGCTTGTGGCTGAAACCACCAGTCCGGGAGGAGGTAAGTGAAGCACCGCTCATTCATCACTTAAAGCACAGCAGCAAGGAAGGGGGAGGCTCGATTTGCCTGCCCGTGCTGTGTCTCTTATGCATGTACAGGGATTTCTATCTCCAGGGCTGTTAATACAGCCAGTGAATTCTCTTTAGGAATAGGGAGATAATGAGGCTGTTTCCACTCAACACTGCATTTAGATAAAAAACCAAAACAAATACTGCCGTCAAGATTTATAGCAAATACATTATAAAGGGCACTAGGACATTTGTATAAAGAAAGAAAATGGACCTGCAATAGAAAACACACTTTACTTTTACGACTTTAACTTTAGGGCATGAAAGGCACCTCATTAATGATTAGAGGGATACAGATGAGCCATAACAGTCTATACATCCTTATAAATGATACACAGGGAGAGCTAAAAGACAGCAAATTACAGTCTGCAGTGCTGTGGTTTTTTCTTTTTTACCTCCTTCTTTCTCAGTCTTCCAGCTCGAAGAAGGCAGTTAAAACTTCCGTTGACCAACTGTGTATTAACTGAATCAAATAACTAGCTGCTTCGAGTAAGCGCTGGAGATAGCTGGTCTGGTCTACAGCACCATAGTAACACCCAGGTGCTTGGAAGGAGCCCAAGGTCTCATCGCGGTGCCACTCACACGGTGATGGTGGGTGGCACCACTGCTCCCTGCCAGCCAGCGTTGCCAACAGCCCATTGGCACCGTGCTGGCTCCTCTCTCGGAAAGGGTCACCACTCTACCTGCTTCCAGCCACCTGCCTGGTTTTGTTACGGGTTTGCTAGTTTTGCTGCTGGGCACACCTGGCCCAAGTGCACGACTTAACTGATGTCCCCACGGAGACGTCCTGCTGCAAGACAGGGTCCTGCCACAGCCTCGCTGACCTCTGCTGTGAGGGGACGTGAGAGTGTTTGGACACCAGGGTTGCACTCTGAAAAAAAGAGGTTTCACATTTCCTATAAATGCTTTTATTTCAGAGTCTTTGCTTTTCATCTTTATTTCCTAACTTGAAACGCAGGAGAATCTTGGATGGAGTAACTATTTATGGAGTTCTAAGACTGCATTTCCTGGCAGAAGCCAGCTAAGAGCACTCACACAACGAGTTCTTGCTGACAGACAAGTGACGTAATGAGCTCATTAGGTCACAGTAACTCAGCCTCTTTGGATCATTTGACCTTATGCTAAAGGACAACTCGTTCATCAACCGCTCGACCTCTTTGTGGACAGGAAGGAAGAGAAGAAAGAAAGAAGCAGGGAGAAATGACAAGGCAAAGGAAAAATGACTTACTCGGGGTCATAAGGGTGTGCAGGACCAGCACGGCTGAGCTCAGTGCCAAACGCCAGCACTGGGCCTTAGTGCCAAGAAAATTCCTCCTCTAATAATCGGGAAAACGTGCATGTGACATCAGCAGGCAAAGCGCTATCTTCCTTTTGAGACAGAGTAAAGGGCAGTCGTGGCTACTGACAGCTCAAACCTTGACCAACCTCTCCGGAACAGGGCTAGCAGAAACAGCTTAATTCTTTGTGGTGAAAAACACTGAAAAGAGAAAGTTTTTCAGAACAGGGGTTTTCTCCCTGGGTGAGATGCAAGTGCTGCTGAGCGGGCTCAGCGATAAGCCTAGGAATATTACCCAGAAGAAAAAACCCAAGTGAATCTTTCCAGCCACGGCAGCTCCCTGTGCAGCTCTAAGGAAAGACGCAGAGTCATTACACCGCTCCACTGCGCATCAGTCTCCAGCTGCGGGGTTTGGGTGGTCCGGATGTGACTGCGAACAAAGTTAGAGAGTCCTGAGGCTGCTCTAACACACCGCGGTGAGACAGTCTGGGCAACCCTGACCCTTGCATTGCCCTCTGCAGTTTCCCCTGCCTGTAGCAGACAGACAGACGTGCAGACTAAGGTCAATGGATCCCTGGGGCTCCTCGAAAGCTGCTGCCGTGCAGGCACCTTGTGATTTCGGAGCTGACTTCTCCATTCCCTTGCCGTGTAATTCTCTCTTTATGGAGCTCTTACCTTGGGGGAAATGGGATTTATTGCAAAGTCAAAAGGTAATTTTTACATAGACACCATTACCTGTTTATAATTAAAACCATAAAATCCCTTTGTAGGAGGCTTAATAACTTCCCCCCACACCAAAAGAGGTTTTCATAAAAAGGCTCATTAAAAGTACTCACAGCTAATGCTGTAAAATGAAGAGAAATACAGAACATTATTGGGACTTATTTCAGTATTTAAAAATAGGCATTTTCCCCCATTCATTTTAATAGCTCAAAGCGATGCAAAATGGCAGGCTAGTCTCAGCCTTCCTGGTCCTCATCCCTGCCCTCTTCCAGCAGACCACTTGCCCACAAGTGCCTGGGACTTACCAGGGCTGTGAACATGAGCTGTAAGAAGCAGCTGTGAGTTCAGACCTTGAGACCACTCTGGGAAGTTCAAGCCCAGCAGTTCCTAAGAACTTCTCCATGTCCTGTTTGCTTGTCTTGGCCTCCTGCCACTCCCAGTCACAGCAGCACGGGGGTAACAGTGAAGCTTTCTGTCATTTAGGACCATTGGGGTTGAAAGATGGTTTTGGTTTTTAAGGGCTATCAAAATATATATACATATGTAGTTGAAACACTGTAATCAGAAAAAAGTGGCCTTTAACCCAAATAAGAGCAGAGTAAAAGTGCATGTTTAGTGGCTCAGAATGTGGACGTGGAGGGTGATCACAGCTTGGGTATCAGCCAGTCAATGCTTGAAATAACAGAGTCCTTCTCCACTTCAGTAAGCCCAGAGTCACGGCCAGTGTTTCAGCAGAGACAGCTCCAGAGCCTTTCTCCTGAGGAAAGCCAGGGTACTGGTTATGGGACAGTTCACCCTCCAGACATCCTTGAGCTGCATGCGAGCAAGATTCCTGCTCAAACATGAAGAAGAGATGATGCCACTGCAGCCACATTCAGGCGTCTGCAGCTCCAGGTCCCCAGGACTGCCCGAGCAGCGGGGAGCAGCACTGCTGCTGAAAGCATTTCCAAATGGTACGATGTGTAAGAAGTACGAAGGTGAGAAAGTTGGTCATGTGTGAGGATTACCCCAAAGAGCCAAGGCATTTATGGTTGCAATATTAAGTGAAGATCTTAGAGTACAAGTATTAGAAAAAATAATTTGATTATGCACTCTGTCTGAACTGATTCTGGGACAGTCCGTGGCCACGGTGGTCCTTTCCCAGTTTTGAAGAAAAAATACAAGCAAACAAAAAATACAACAAAACCCCCAAACAAATCCTACAAGTCAAAAACAAATCCTAACCAAGCCTCTAGCAAGGTTTCTAAAACCTTGACCTACACGTATTTATGGCTTCCAGGCATCTCAACCAGAGACCGAAGAAGCCCCACCCTTTGTTTTGTGTTTCACTGTCTCTTCAAACAACCTTATCTCCAGCTCAGATTTCCAGCCCATGTTTATTGGTTTTCCCTTGTCCTAATTAACATGTCTTCATCATCATGAGCACTCAGTAACTCACCTTGGCAGCAAATCATGTGTGCAAATGAGATAAAAATGGATAACTTAAATGGTAGCACAGTGGAGGTCAGTCCCTGCTCATGCCAAGTTCATGGGTTAACAGGCAAGTGTCACCATTGCACACCTCTGCCGAGGAGAGCAGATCCACACGAGTCTGGGAAAGTCCGGCCCCTTGAGAGCCTGGCGTCAAACAGATCTTACCTGTAGCAGAAGCACACGAGCTGAGAGTCTCCCTGAAGTCAGGAAGTTTGGAACTGTAATTTGGGGAACATTGTCCTCTGAATCTTGCCCTGCTCGCAGGGTGTAGTCCCATTTCACTACAGCATTGTTGCATCTCACTCCACCCTTCCTAGCTAAGTACTGAGTTTCTTAAATTTACATTCTCCGCTTTCAATCATGTCTCTAATATCTCCTAGATTTTTGTGTAAATTATTTCCAGTCAGAAATGCTGACTCATGGGTGAGGTGAGGTTAAAGAAACTTTATATATGTCAGAGAAATTGATCTCTTGTAATTTAAAACCTTCCTGCACCACTATTTATCTTCTGCCTCTTACTGCAGGTCCTTGTGCCACACCTGGGCCATGGCAGGTGGAGAGCCGTGTATCTGTCAGAGCAGTAAAGCTGTCTCATTGCTCATTTTTGGCCTCCTTGACCTTGCTTGCTCGCCTCACATTATTAGTGCAGTTCTTCAAAACTTCCGAAAAAGCAAAATATTCCCTCTTGATGCCCTCCTTCATTGAGATCGCAGCACTTCTAATGCCTTTTTCAAGTTGTAGCAACCTCTCAGCTCCCGTGCCCCTCGTCACCTTTTCCCTTCTTTCTTCTTTTTCTCTTTTCTTTTTCGCCCAGCTGACACACAAGGTCCACTTCTCTCTTGAGCTTCTGGCCTTCTAGCTTCATGTCACTTTGGCATACAAATAGCCATCACTATGTTAATCCCATCTGACTGTTTCCTTCCCTTGGGGGCTGGGTTACTTCAAAATGCCTTCTAACCCATCTTCATCCCTGCAGGAGCGGAAAACGAGACTTATTTAATCACTCAGTCTCTCTTGTATAATGTCTCCTACCATGACCAAGGGTTTCTTGATTTTGTACTGTTCTCTGCGGCCTCAAGGACCTTCTGCTCCTTGATTACAGGCCTTTTTGCCACTTTTCCCTTTCTAAGGCTTTATATCCCCACGGACAACATCACAGCGGTCCCAACCCTTCAGACTCCCAAGGGGAAGTCAGACAAACCAGTAAACCTTAGGCTGTTAGCACCGTCCGTTTGTCCCACACGGGACCCCTTTGCTCTGGAACAGCAGACTCATGCTGGAGAGCAGAGAGCCCGTTAAAGTGGGCAGCTCGGGGCTATGCCTGCTGCAGCTCCGAAAGGCAGAAAACCTGTCCCATTTGCTAACTAGTGCAGTACGTCAGCTGCTCCCACAGCAGCCAGCAGACGCTGCAATGACGACTCTAAAAACAAGTTTCTATCTCATTTATCTGCCCCTAGTATACGGAGGCGCTTGTACTGTTGGTGTGCAGCTTGCTGCTTTTCCTCCTATTATTTGTAACTCACTCTGCTAGAAACCACAGAAATTGGCTTTGGTGGGTTCTCCATCCATTTATCTTTCTCTGCTCCTTAACCCTCTTAGGTATTTGGTCTGCAAAGACACTGCAGCAGGGGGCAATGCCCTCCTGTCCCGTGTGGAGCATACCCAGTTCAACTGGACCCAGATCCAGTGGGGTTCGTGAGTGGCAATGGACTAACAGTCATTAAAAACCCCTCTCAGAGCAGCTCTCGCTGCACCCTGGCCTCAGGCTTTCCTCAGCAGGATCCTGAAGAATTCCTACAGAAAGCTGTGATAGATTACACTGAACGAACAGAATTTATCAGCTGTACACAACACAAAAAGCAATCACAGTGGGAAAGAAACAAAAATTAGAGTGGGCTAACAAGGCGGGTGATGAGGGAAAG
>NW_010393523.1:157385-182258 GCF_000710305.1 Buceros rhinoceros silvestris | reverse complement strand
GAGTCATTCGCAGACAGATTAAGCAAACCAGTCGTGTTACAACATTGCTTTTGCTGGGTATTATTTGTAGTTAGTGCATTTATACTTGTTTCTAAAGGAAAAGGACGTTAAATTTAATAGAAGTCAGTAAACACTAGAGGAAAGTCTGAACCTATTTGGAACACTGCACAACTGCTGCTATTACAAGTGGGAGAAGTCCCAGCGTGCTGGGGGGAATTCAGAGCCTTTTAGTTATGAGCCTGACTTCAGCAATCTGCCTCCTGCACCGAGGGAGCGGGGAAAGCTCCCTCGCACGCTGGTGCCCACCAGCCGCACGCAAGCGCGCTAGGTCAGCCTCAGCTCATCACATGCAGGAGGGAGCACCACGTTCAATACGGCTGATATATCATTTACAAGATGATGCGAGATAGAATATGCAGTAATCACACCAAAGCATGGCAAAATAGAGACGAGACAGCTATGAAAAATTGCAGACTGATTAGTAATTTGTCATAGACTTACAGAGAGCTTACCAAAGTTGGAGGTAATGGAACAACACGCACTTTCTGTGCCGTCAAACCAACCCAGGCATCGAGTTTCCCATTCCAGTTTCAGGGAACTAAATAGCAGTCATAATTGATGAACAGCTCTGAAACACCTTCCCATGCCTTCTCAGTTCCTGATTCTGGTTGGAGAAAATTTCCCCAACAAACAGGTTATTGATTGTCCATTTTTCCCTCTGAAGCTGTTAGAATGCCATCCAGATGTCAGACACAAGATACTGAACTAGAAATTCAGTGAAGGAAGATAGATATCTTTTTGCTGCCACATGGGATCTGACATTGGAGAATCCAGACCCATTTCTACCCCTAGCACTTCACTCATCTTTGCTGTACTTTCCCATTCATAACATAAAAGCAAGAACAATTCCAGTCCCAAACTTCCATGGCCTTTGACATCAATTATGAGCATCGTGAAGTGAGGACTGTGCTTGTGGGATGGTCTGGCGAGCGCCAATCATGAGAGAGGTGTCATTTGGCGGTCGCAGAAATGATTGTAATCGAAAACAATAAATGATAATAATAGGTGAAGGGTGTTGTGATTTTTCTCAGTCTGCTTCCTGTAATGGATGGCTCAATTTTTTTCTCCTCTTTTCTTAAAAAGTTTTCAGACACCTGCAGTCTGCAGCAATACCAATTTCTCCCTCCATGAAGTGGCTTTACTGTGGATGATACTCAGCAATGTGAGCAATGAACTCGTGGTTCATTGGTAAGGGCCAGTAAAATGGTAAGGGCCAGTAAAAGACACACAGGTACCAAAATACAAACGGCGTGTGTGATTTATTGTTATTATTAAGACCAAGCACTAACATCTTTAAAGTTTTAAACAGGGTAAATCAGTGCTCTTAAATTTAGAAATTAATAATGGTAGACAACGAATTGCCTTTAAGACACAAGTGCCTCCTGAGTAAGTTTGCTTGATCAGTTCTGCCGAGTCACCTCAATCCTCCTTTGCACACGGGGAGGGCAACCCCTGCCAAATTCACCATTTCCCCTGTCATCACACACCGAGCCAAAAAGGCAGATCTGCTGCTAGTCTCAGCCTGTGCCCAGCGCCTTAAAGCCCAGACCACTCTTTGACCCCAGCGCAGCACCTTGTTACTTTTGTCCTTTAAAAAGAACATATGCAGAGAAATGAGTACGGAACATCTCATTTTTCCACACAAAGGAAGAGGGAAGACAGCCCAGAACAAACAGCTTCCTACAGGAACCGCAGCCACTCCAGCATGCAAAGGGCGACGTGCATACAAATGGTGCCTAATTAACTGCTTAAGGAGAGATTAGTTGCCATATGTTGCCAAGAATGATGGGTGTGCTTCCAGGGCAGAATTAATCGATGACAAATACGCCATCTCATGAAATATACTGCCAGAAAGATGGGCTGTCTCACACCCCGGGGAACAAAGGGAAAGGGGCTGGGAGGTGGTGTGCGTGCCGTGTTGGTGTTCGCAGTGCCGCTGTGGCTGGGTGCAAGGTGAGCAGCGCGGGAGGAGGGCACGGCTGCAGGCACCCACGCGCTGAAACTACAGATGCTTGTGCCTCATGCTGACCCAACCACATGGGTTCGGGTGACTGCAGCAGAAGACAGCGCCGAGAGGGGGCCTGCTCCACCGGTGGTAAGTAGCAATTAATCTGTAGGAAACATGGTAATTCAAGGGACAAGTCAAGACACCAGCTTATTAGCTTTTGCATGACGCTTTATGTATCACACGACGGCAAGACAGGAAGGAGCTGGGTCTCACTATTGATCTATTTCTTCACCCAAGCCAGATAACTTTTATAAGGGAATTCCTTTTGTCTGAACTCTTGATGGTCACAGTGAGGCACAGTTGTGGCTGACACTGGAAAAAGTGGCTGTGGCCTCCCCAGCGACCCCCTGGCCAGCTACCTGCCTGTGTCCGTTCAACCCTCACCTCACCGTGCAGCTCCCTCTGCTGTATTAAAGCCAACCGAGGAAAAATAATGGTGATCTGCAGCTCAGAAAGCTCAGTGGACCTGTGAAGGGTTTAGCAGGGCTCAGGTTTGCCAGAAGGAGAGAAAGGATGGGGAAGGATCACACCTTTGAGGTCATCATCCACATCAGCAGTGCTCTATCCCATATACGTGTTAATCTGGAGAAGTCATCTAAGCTTTCTCACCTCTTTTTCTGTGAAATGGATTATTGATATATCCCAACCTCTCCTGGTCTGGCATAGATGAATCCATAAATGGCACTTTACTACCGTGGTTATGGAGCCCTGTGAATGAGGGCATGCAAGAAATTCAAACTGTAATTCATACAGATCCCCCACTCTCTAAAATCACTAAAATCAGCTGAAGGCCTGAAGCAAAGTCCCTGGAAAACAATTAAATGACTCCATCATGGTGCAGATTAGTCTACTGAAGTCTGAACTCCAGTATTTCCCCAGAGATTTCCCCTCATCTGCGAAGAATGACACGTTTGAAAGCAAGTAGGGCACTGCCCCGAATGTTGGGAGTAGCAGATCATGCTACAGGCTTCATATGACTGAAAATGGATTACAATGAACAACTGATGACAAAGCAGTCGCTGTGAGCATCAGAAAGGTCAAGTGATCCTGCGCTTTCTTAGAAGCAATTTATGCAGTGTTTCAGAAGCATCTGAAATGGAATAATCTTGATAAATAAAATTATTGACATTATATCGAGAAGATTGATAATCTTGACAGCTTCCCTTCTACTCTCTCCTGGGCCTCAGTGGAAAGCTAAGATTTGTTAGACGTTAAACAGAAGCAAAAGGAACAATTCTCCTGCTTTCTCGCAGTCTTTTCAAGTTCTCCTCCCAGCAGCATTTTAAATGCCCACCTCACACCCAGCCTGAATCTCATACTGCTCTTTTACATGCAAAAAAAGCAATACAGCACGTACTCAATACAAACGCTCATTCACCTCCTAGTGCCATGTACCCTTGGAAAATAAGAAGGAACTAGTACCAGCAACACTGAATGATGCAAAGAGAGAAGACACCACCACTTAAACATACCTGATGCTGAAAATAGGACGTGAGCCACTGAGATCCGGGGCCTTGGTCCGGCTCTGGAAGCTGTAACTACAGGAGCCTAAGGAGCTAAAAACAGAACTGTGGAGCTATAAGAAAAAATCGACTTTAGTGCAAAAAAACTTAAAGCAACTTTTAAACCACAGCCAGGAGGCACCTCAATATTGCCTTCGAATGGGCCATTAAGCATCACAGCAGCACCAAAGGCAGGGCAAGTTACCTGAGGCACGGAGACGAAAATTGAAAGGCAAAGGGAAAATAAATACGAGAAAAGTATGAGAAGAAATGAAAGGTAGGAGACTTGTTCCTGCAAGAGGCTTGGCACATCCCACATGCACTGAATGCCTCTCTAACAGAAAGTGCTATGTTTTGACTTGAAATTTCGCCTTTGAAAGCCTTGCTGCTCTGTAGGAGCCCCCGTTGTCTGGAGCAGGTTGAGAGCCAGCCCGACACGGGCAGTGTCACTCCAATCGGCACCAATAACTGGGGTTGCCCGATTGTCAGCACTGGGATCACGTAGTGGATTTAAGCATACAGAAGCACAAATGAACAGAACCCCACCGAGTAACAAACAAATCTCAAACATCTTCCAAATTACTGATATCGGGTGTAGGGTTAGCTCCAGAAGACCAGGAAAAAATGTTTTTAGAAGACTGGCAAAATCCTGCCAAACTTGCTGCTTGCCATTCACACGCAGCGCTGTGGAAGAGCTGCGCTCGCCGGAGTGGAGGCCATTTACAGCACTCTGCAGAGAGAAACCACAGCACCGGTTCTTAGAAGATAAGGCTTGTCACAGCCTTCTTTATTACCATTACACTAATTATTCTGGGATATTGGTTCCTTTCTTGTTCAAGAGACATGGAAAAATGAGAAAGAAAACATGGTACAGCATCCCCTCCCCACACCCCCCATGTTTCTCTCCCTTGCTCTGTTTATTTTGAGAAAATTGTTAAAGGCTCGCTCTTGGGAGTGTAAAAGTAAGATACTAAATACAGACAGAGAAGAGATTGTCACTTATATTCAGTGTTTTTACAAAATCCAGTAATTTATAGAAAAGGAAAGTTCTTCAAAATGACCTTTTAGGTACTAGACAATTTATCTGAAGTGGGAGAAAGAGGAAAAAAAATCAAGAGGACTTTCTCATAATAGTATGAAGTGCACTTACTAAGAGAAAGCTGTTGAAAACACTTAGACTCTATTTTAGGTCTTTCTGCTGTTGCCCATCACCATGGTATCAGAATATCTGAAATGTAAAGTGGATTAGCAAACTCTAAGTCCCTGTGGGGTTTCTGGTTCTTTGTTATTTCCCGTGTGAAGCAAGTCCACATGTGCTTATTTCCAGTGAGGCTGAAAGCACATTTCATTTTTCTGCTGCATAAGAGGCTGGAGCTACAGCAGTTTCCTAAATTGGTCAGACTTTGGCTTTGTCCATTTACCTCTGGAAGTTTATTCCATCATCAAGCCCCTTTTTGGACATGATACCGATACTTCAGAATTTGAAACTGGTGTTTTAGATTCTCGAAAGTCTAGATTCGTGTCTCAAGGTATCAAATACTTGTCTTCAAATATCTGTTTTTGAGATCTCAGTGGGTTAATTTTCTCACTGGTAATTCTGTGAAATTACTCAAATGGATGTGAATTCATGACACAGGTATTTTTATAGCTTCTTTTTTAACCAGAATAAAAACCCAGTCCCTGTCACATTGCTGCATCTCTCCTAATATGACAGCTAGGACCATCACTGTCACAAGCTACATGATGTAGCTATTATTACAGCAAACATTGTGTCTCAAACGATGGGATTTTGTGGTCACCTGGCTGCGTCGTGCAAAATTATGTTTGAATAGAACTAACAGTGAAACGTTTAGAACCATTACATAAAACATAAAAGGATGAAAGAACAAATAATGGAGGGGAAAAAAAAATAAAGGACTCGGGGACATTCTCCAGTGCAGCTTGTGCCCTCACACAACAGTTCCTACGTCTCCTACAGCTCATGGTTAGAGGCCTGAGCCGCTGAGTCTAGGAGGTCCACTGCAACCACACTCACAGCCTCTAGGTCACCTACCTGTGGGTCCCAGAGCTGGGATCTGGTCTTGCCAGTGACACTGAACATCTGAGCCAACAATGTTGACTACCTATAGGATGCTATGGAGAAGTAGACAGAGCTCCAGCCCCAAGTTAGATCATCTGATTCACACATTCACATTGCTCCACAGACTTGGAATCCAAACTTCAGTAAATAAATTATTCCACTGATTGTAGGGACTGACTTAACTCACAATCAGCTCTATGCTGTGAATGCAAATTCGCTGCTCTGACAAGTCAAAAGCAGGCTCAACATCTGCACGGCAAATCCATGCTGACACGAACAGTACCACCTTCTCTTTGCAACCCTTCTGCGAGACCCTGATTGGCAGCATACAGAGCTGTCTGCAATTTCCAGGGACTTAGTAACTAAATTGCTGGCTCAATCCTCCACCCAGCAATCTGGTAAAATTAAATCAGCCTGATCTACAGTCAGTCTCCCTCGTGCACGCACTCTCTGAGCCCACTCCCACCCACCCCAGGCAAGGCACCAGCTCCAAGGGTCTCCTGCGAGTGCTGGTACGCAGCAACGATAGGAACTACCCCCCAGAACAAGGAAACAATAAATTACTGCAGTTTATACCTTCAGTGAAAGTATTAACGAGGCAGGATTTCACAAAACCTCCTGAGGGTGCAGAGAATGTTATTCTCAGAATAGTTTAGCTCAAGGTTTTTACTCTCTTGGGGACATGACACTTAAAAGTAGTGTCTATTCAAAATACTTACAAAGTCAGTATAATTCATTCAGAAGAACTACAAAATAAGAGCAAGGAGAAAGAACTTTAAAAAAAATTAAAAAGGAATGAAATCAATGCAGTGAAGATAAATGTAATTGAAAAAGGGGTAAGATAAAATCATTACTCAAGGAAGACAAGTCAAATTATTACTGCTTTGACGCATACAGAAAAGCATCTTGATAACTACAAGGAAATCCAAAGTATCAGCATTATCGCTGAAGAATGTGTTATCAAAGGAGAATTGGGGCCCTGTTTTGCCTGTTGCATTCTGAAATCTGGAATAATAGTGATTTGATTGACTTGACCTCAAAAGAGGTCAACCAGACCAGAGAAACACAGGATGTGGTGAAGGTACCGGCAAAGGGCTCAGCTCTGGAGGAGCTCCTTGAGGGCAGAGCCACGCAGCTCCACACGACCTCTCTGAGCAGCTGACTGTGGATCAGGGAAGCCACGCGGATGCCAAGCCTCAGGGTTACAGATATCTTTGCATGTCCAACCATTAAATTCACTTTGATGTAACGAGTTAATAATAAGAATATATTTTGAAGATGATAAAAAGAGCCTAACATCAAGAGACCGAGCCAGGTCCCCAAGAAAAAAACCCCAACTATTTATACAGAGGTTTAATTAAAGGTTGTAGAAATGGTAAAGCGAGGCTATAGAGGAGAGAGAGCCAGGTTTTTCTCATGTGCACAGTGAAAGGTCAAGAGGCAGCAGTCACAAACTGCAACAGAAGAATTGGACTTCAGAAAAATGATTCACAGAAGTGGGACGGCACTGGAACTCGTACCCCAAAGAGTCTGTGCAGAGTCCAATGTCTGTGGAAATATTAAAACCTGGACTAAATACTTCCAGAGGTCCCTTCCAACCTAAACCGCTCTGTGCTTTGGAAGGGTGGAGGGAATCCTGCCTCATGCACATACTTACCTAACTCCAAGGAGGGGCAGAAGGGATGAATTCACACACTGATATAAAGCTGGAGAGACATGGATTAGGATTAATCTTTGGCTGTGCCACTCTGTCTCCCCCCAACAAATAATCCTCCCACTTTCCCCAAGCTCCTGCCAAAGCTTACCCCTTTTCTTGCACAGATGAAGGACTTACCAGAGCTGCTTCACTGGCCCCAGCTTTGCTGTCCTGTTCTGTGCAGGTACAAGCCACTTGAAGGCCACTTCTCACTGTCTGAGGTTGGGATGAGATGTCTGTACAGGTGCAGCACCAATTCCTCACTCACCTGCCTACTGACACCACCAGGGCCATGTTCAGATGGTTCAACCGTCCCTTGGCCAGCTTTAGAGGATGGTCCTGCTGGAGGCCAGGCAGCACAGGGTGACCTGAGTGTCCCTATGCCTGGCTTCAGGCAGAGGATTTGTTGACAACCCACAGCAGATTCCCTGACACTCCTCAAAGGGCCGAGAGATGTACTCACACGCTGTCACTCGCCGTCTGATGTAAAGTACTTGCTCGCTGAAGGGCTGAAAGAACAGAAATTGCAGCAGCAGGAGAAGCAGCAATGTGCAACTTGTAGCGACCATGCTGCCTTCTGTGTCACTTCTCACCTCCCCTGGAGCTCCTGGTGCGAGTTCGAGCTCTCCAGGCTCCATCTAGGAAATCTGGGCAAGAAGTACAAGTGAACGTGCATTCATTGGCACAGTCTTGGTTTTCGGCTTGGCCATGCTAATAATAGAACTCCAACTCACTTTCCAAGTTTGTTCATTTTTCAGTTTAAACCAGACTCCCACATGTCTCTGCAGATAAAGACAACAGCTCCTGCTCTGCCTCATCTTTCCAGGTTTATGATACAGCACCCTCCAGGTGGTCCAGCAGCATGTGCTACTCTTAAGAAGACTGTAAAAAGGGATTTGAGTTAAAAAAAAATAGCAGGAAGGAGGAAAGGCGAGGGAGAGGGAGAAAGAAACCTCCTTTCAGTGATGGCAGAGAATGGCACGAGGCCACCTGCACGCAAAGACAAGATCCAGGTCTGCTCCTCACCATCCGGGATTTCTCACGCCTGTGAGCAGCTGACAGAGAGAGGCCGTGCCATGGGGCAGGACGGCTCCTCACCTCCCCGCTGCCGGCTGCAGCTTGTGCCAAACCCTTCGCACTTGGCTGGGTGGGTGGGGTTTGGGTTTTTTCTTTGAAGCCTTTGCTCAGAAGGTGAAGAAGGGGCAGGAGTGACTAAGCACTGCCCAGAGGCACCTCACTGCTTGGAGCGCAGCACCTTTTATAATGTTTTTTTTATAATGGGATTGCTCTTCAGTTCCAGTAAATTGTGATTGGAGAAAGGCCAAATGAAGGGTCCAGGGTTGCCTTCCTAGCTCTTTCCTTGCAAAAACAATTTCCTTTATTGGCATCTTCAAAGCAAAAGTAATCTTTCTGAGGGAGGTTTGGCAAAAACATGGAAGGTTTTTATAGCGACAGGGCCAAAGGTCTATAAAAACCCATTGAAGCCACTGCAGCCCAAGGTAATGGGTAGCTGTAGACTTTCAGGAGAATTAATAGAAGGCAAGCAGCCCGGGCTGGCAGTGAAGGGAAAGGCAGAAAGCTTTGTTTGATTCTTACCAGTACTTTTCCTTTCCAATGCACACACATCACCACCACCAAACACCAATATTCTAAAAGGGAGACAGGACTTTAGAAATAGGTGTTTCAGAATACTTTAAAAGCAATAAATTGTGCTGAAATGTCATTCTTTCTTATCCTCTAATCCCATGTAACACTAGAGTTGCCATCTTTATCGTCTGGATACGGAGGCTGTTCAACAAGACAGCCCAACAGGATGTTCTTCCCTAGAGCCCTTTGTATTTAGGATAGAGTTAGAGCAATGTAAGAGAAAACCAAGTTTGTGCAGAGTCCTAACAGTGCTAATCACACAATCATCTGGTTGGAAGAGACCTTTAAGATTGAGTCCAACCGTTCACCCTGCACTGCCAGGGTCCCTAAACCAAGTCCCTTGGTGCCACACTTACACAGCTTATGAACGCTTCCAGGGATGGGGATTCCACCACCTCCCTGGGCAGCCTGTTTCAATGCTTCACAACCCTTTTGATGAAGAAATTTTTCCTGATATCCAACCTAAATTTCCTGACACAACTTAAGGCCATTTCCTCTCATCCAGCAGAGTAAATTAATATTAGCAGAAAATGACAGACAGTCCTACACAAGGCTCAGAGTCCTTCACGTGCAGATGTGGGACCCCACATTCTCTGGCAGAATCAGTTCCTCCCCTGATCATTCATGCTGGAAGGCAGGCTGAGCTGTCATCCAGCGAGCCGTTAAAGCCAACAGATGTTTCCACCTCCAATTGTTTTTCATGCCTGCAACAGCCAGTGTATGCAGAAAGGCAGGCAGGCAGGCAGGCCACAGCAGAAGGATTCCGTGTCTTAGGCACGTGTGCTGTGGGGATCACGAAGGTGGGACAGCGCCTGAACACTTCTCGGCAACTGCATCTCAAAGAGGACACCAAAATATTTATTCCTTCTGGACAAAAGGAAACTGCTGCGTTTACAAAGTGCTATTGTTTATGTTCTTTAAAAATAATTTTTATCTTTCGTCAGTATTTAATCGGTATATTGAGCTGAAAGGGAGGAAAACTGAAGCTGGCAAAATTTTGCCTGGAGGCAGCAGTTTTGATGTTCTTAACAACACTCACTCATTCATTTTTAACATCTCCCTCTGCTGACATCTGAGTCGTGTGACAAAAGCATCCACTGGTATTTTCACTCCTTCACTTAGTTCAAGGATTTCTCCCAAGTTCAAGACCAGAGGTAGGAGGTTCACTCCTACGAACAGGAGTCACTGACACTGATGGGTTGGATGAACACCCCGAGTGCAATCAATGATCACAGCACTGGCAGCACAAAGCACGCTCTGGCACTCCAGAGTAGCCTCCATGTCACCTCCTGTCTAATTAGACACTGCATATTTGTGCTTTAAAGTATCCAAAGATTAATAAATACATATGCTCCTATTTGGTCTCTCCCTCAAATGGCTGCTGGAAGGATGCTCTACCTCTGCAGCATCATTAGCTCCCCCACCCAGAACTTCTTGCCAGGAGTGCTCAGTGGTCCTCACTTGGTGCTTTCCCCAGGGGCTGCAGCCACTTTTTAAGAAGCTGGTAGTACGGGAACAGCTTTGCTTGCCATCGGCCGCAGATCGGAACACGTCAGCTGGCTGGACCCTAGAAGCAGATACCACAGGGTGCAGATTTTTGTCTGTTTGGTGTGCAGCAGGGTATGGAATCTTCTGTATAATCTGGCTGCTATCACATCTGTGGGCCATGGTTTTTAAGAAATTAACTCATTTCCTCTGATTCCCTCTAGTCTGTAACACTTCCAGGTTCTGCACTGCTCTCTCCACTTTCTGGGAACATCCCACTCCTTCGTTTTGAGAATAGAGCCACAGTGCAATGCGCTTGACCTTATTCTCAGTCTTCTCCTTTATCCTTTCAAATGCCATAACAGAAAATTCTGACCCATAAACTTCTTGCAAAGCACAGCTATACTTGTGTTTCAGGCTAAATTAATACTTTTGCAATCAGAAAATACATTAACACATTTCCCCCCTGTCCAGCTCCCCCCATCATTACTACGACCAGGGCTAGACCACAGCACCCAGGTTTTAAAGACAGCACTTCAAACACAACTCCGAGCTTTGCAGTTGGCCCGTCTCAGAGCAGGGAAGGAGGGAAGGAGGAATCGAAACAGAGGGTGCAAGTTTGCTAGGAGGTGTGGCGGATGCTCAAGACTTGAAGTAGTTGCAATTTTAAAATACGCTTCTGTTCACTTTTGGGTAGAAGGATTTAAGCCTGTTAGATGCCTGCTTCGTTGAGGAGAAAAGGGAAACAAACCCAGTACACCAAAGGGTGCTGGGGTCCTGCTCTCCTGCTTGTATCGACCCAAACAAGCCTCTAAGCAGAATATTTCCTCCCATCTACATGTTTATGATGAAGATAAAGATCAAAGTCAGTTTAGGCACAGATTTGAGGTTCATGCTTCCTTGAAGGAAGGATTGCGTCAGAGAAGGTTTTTTTCTCATTTAAAGGACACTAAAATCTGTGATATCCTGAGACTCAAAGGTAATCAAGGTGAAATAGTGATGACATTTGAGAGGACCAGATTGATTAGATCAGACTGCTCGTGTTTGCTCAGATTCCTCAGCTCCTTTCCAACCCTGCTTGATTTTTTCTGTTTGTGTCTGAAAACACACAACACAAATCATCCTTTCAAACTTGCTCCTACCTTGATTAAAAAAAGAAGAAAGGTGCTTTACAATTCTAATGCTGTAACCGCTGTGCCTATGCCAGGAGTTTGTTCCTACTATGTCAGCTCATACAAAGCTCGGCCTTATCTACCCAGCGCAGAGATTTGAACAGGTTTAAGAGAGCTTTCAGAAATCTAAATTCTCTGTTTACCACCTAGTAGCCTCCTCTGCTTCTCGGCACACAGCTGCTGCCGTGCTCAGGAACAAACACAGCCCCTTCCTAGCGCACAAATACCCCTGCAAAAGGAGTGATAGAAACGAAGGCGAAGTCCTAACTCAGTTCAGCTTGAGAGAAAGGCTCGGGCACAGGGTACAGCAGAAAGGGGAAAGGGTTTCAAGGCCTCTCTCATTTCCCACACTGAACCGAGATGTGAGATTGTAAGAAGAACTACATCACTGTCACCAGATCAGCCAGCGCCTGCTAAGGGTAACAGCGGGCACGGTCAGAATGAACAGCACGGTTTGGGAGAAAATTCCCAAGGAAGCAAAAAGTGGCCTTTGTGATGCTGGAGGAAACATCCCCCCATCGCTTCCAGCAGGTATCAGTCCAAAGCACCCCCTCTCCGGCTAACACCTTCCCAAGAGAAGACATACAGCCTCAGGCTTGCTACGTAACCCCCAGGAAGGAACAGAAAGCTATTTACATATAAATACACACAGGTCTATATGTGTAAATAGAATTTACAAGTTGTGTATATATGTAAGTCATGCTATATAACAAGTTGCTTGTTTGTATGTTATATAAGCAGCATAAAGGCCATTTATGCACACAAGGACACTATATACAGGTAACTAGTGTTTACAAGTTATATATACACATATATGTCCTACATCCGTATATAAGACATACAGACATATACAGGACATAAAGATACACGTCCTGACATCAGACAGAATTTACACAAATTCCACTTGTAAGCAAAGGTGAGGCTGGATTGCTCAAAAGCGAAGGTGTGAAATGCCAGCAAGGTCAGAATGAGAGTTCGCCTGAACGCCTCGGAGTCTCCCTGTCCAGGGCCCAGTGCTGTGCCATGACCCCACCCAGCAGACAGGCTCGGGGAAGCTTGGGCAGCCTTGCACGAGGGTACGATGACCAAAGAGAATTGCTTTCCGATGAAGACCACCACAGGAGGTAAGGAAAAAGCAATTTCAGTGCTTAGGTCATTTCAAATCGGATGGAACACGTTAGGAAAACATTTCATCTTTCCACTCCCTGTGACTGCATTTACCAAAAAGATTAAATCCATCTGCAATCCTTTTTTTTTTTTTAGGTTGCCCCTTAGGTACAAAGGGTGCAGCACGTTCTTATCAACCCCTCAGAGCTTGCTTTGGGACTGATAACTTCTACGCCTCCCCTTTTTTTTTCAGAAATCTGTGAGAGAGCGAGAAAATTGCAAATAATTGCATCCTGAAGTGACGGAGTTATCTATCTCCCTAAAAATCCAGCCCAATTCCCAGGAATAACCATTCCTCTCAGATCTCCTCGTGGTCCCTGCTTGCAAAGGCTTGCTGGGCACTTTCAGGCAGGGTCCACAGTGGGAAAATAACTTTAAAAGCAGCAGACAAAAAAGAATAAGTAGCTGCTCTGAAGAAGGGGCAGTGTTTTCCACAGACCAGCGCCTACAAAAATCGGACATTGTTCAACAGGCTTTCAGACCAAGAACCGTTACGATGTCTGGTACGGTCAGACATCCGTGGTCTTTCAGCAGGCTACTACCTGCCTTACATTCCCCCAGTGTTAGCGGGGCTTCTCAGCCTGGTCCTACCATTTCCAAGCTGCAATTTACAAAAATTAGTCTCCAGACTTGCAAAGCTGATTCACAGAAACACCATCAGCAGCAGGAGTTTGACAAAGAGAATTATTTGCATGTTTACAGCCCAGAATGAATCTTGACTGAATACTTGCTTGTGGCGTGATGGAAGTTTTTGCAGCTATTCTGTTTGAAAAGGCCGAGGAAAGAGGACTATTTGCCTCGGATCCTGCGCACTAGTTGAGGGTGGGAGGACAGCAAGAGGCTGTGACTTGTCTGGGAGGTGTGCAGGGAGCTGGAGAGGGGCAAAACCCTCCTCCCCAGACTCACTGCTTCTCATTTTCCAACCTTGAGCCTGGGCCAAGCCACAGATTCTCACTTCAGACCCGATCCGACTGCAGGGTAAGCACATCTGCACCAAGAGGGACTTGATTTTCCAGAGGGAGGGGGATTTTATTTCACCACCTGCTGGAACAAGATCATTTTTAGATGGTGAAACCTGGAGCAAGCCCGGTTAAAATAAAAGGGTCATATACCAGTGACGCAAGAAGTGAGCTTACCTAGCAGACCCCATTCCTTACAAAATGCTTGCAGGCACTAGACTTCTCTAAAAATGTGACTAAAAAAGAACAGTGGCACTTAGTTCTTTCTTCACCTCGATACAAACCAGCTCTGAGCAACAGGTCTGAGTTGTGTGCAAAACACAGGTTATGGGATGTGTGGAAGACCTCCATGACTGGAAACAAAAAACCTCTCCCCAAACGCCAAGGAAACCTCTCTCCTACACCAAGCATATTTCTTAAACAAAGTTTCTGTTTGCAGCAGTGGGGAGTGTTACCCCAAAGAACAAGCAGAAAAGCAGATCCCTATAGACTCACATAATTTCTATATACAACCTCTGAGAAACCAGCAATGTGTTTAGCATCCAGAGTAGCAACAAAACTAACCAAGGGCTTGTTTTGGATTTGGAATTAATTTTGACTCAAGCCACAACTAAACCTTCACACCCCAACCAACACAGGAACCAGTATCACACGCTGTGACACAAATGAGCTGGAAACCAGCTGCTCACAGGCAGTGTATTTGCACACTCAGCCACTGATGAATCTGTGTGGAATTATCACAGAGTGACAATGTGAGCACAGAGAACTGGGGGTGCTCATTACCTCCTTTGTCAAAGCCTGTTTTTCTTTGCAAGATCGTTCCTATGGCACCAGAATAAACAGCAATTTTGGATCTTTGCACATCACCAGCGTTCTCCTAGACAACCCGTTCTTTCACTGTCAGCACACTGGATTGTATAAACACCACCAGTAAAGCCTTGCAGTTACTCTGGTTTAGGGGTATATTTGTGCTCAGCTTTTAGGAGGAGGTGGCAGAAGACACAGGGAAGCACACACACGCGCCTGCACACACACACACACACACACGCACACACACACACACACACACAATTGCTTCCCTGCTTTGCTGATCAAACAGGTTCATTTGAAAGACTGATGGACAAAGCTGGACTATCCCAGCCCTGAACGGAGATTCTCGCTGTATGTGCTCTTGGCATGCTCTGCTGTTGGCTTAGAAACCCTGTGTGGATCCTGTGGATAGAAAAAGCCTGAGCCAGTTTAGCCCAGTTCAGCACAATACTTGGAAGAAGGATCCATCTGGGTATGACCTGGCACTTGTGGTATCCCACACCCAGCACAGCACCAGAGAAGGCCATTACAGACTCACCAGGGTAGGTACCAATGGTATGACTTCCCTGATAACAGTTGGTAAGTCCACGATGGAGCTTAGGGCTGAGCTAAGTGTTTCCTGCACAACAGGGTCTGGCAATCACCGGTGGCCTCTCCTTCCTTCTCAGCACACTCAGTCACGAAACATAAGTGAAAAGACACTCCCAGGGACATCTTCAGAAATTTCAAAAAAAGGGTATTTGGTACCAGCTCTTCAGCTTCTTGCTCCTACATGGACCAAGGCTCACATTCATCCTTAGTGAACCTACTGAGGGGATTACTGCTCCCAGCTTCTGGCCTTACCCATCTCGAGAATAAGGTTCTGCCTATTTCACCGACTCTTCTATGCAAGCCAGGCTTTCTCTCACAGTTGTTTTAGAGGGAACCATTTATATGTGCAATAAAAAAAGCTATTTTACCACACTGCTGAAAATTCTATCAGGTGACAGTTTATCTTCGCAGTATGTCATTTAAAATCTATTAATAAAGGAGCACTAACTATTATATTGCTTTTGGCATAAAGACTACATTATAGGTGTTTATAAACACTTCAGTGAACGTTACAGACTTTGAGTAACTCTATTGACCTGTAGCATAAATGTTCTGTAGCTACTGATTCGTGATACATAAACACTTTATGGATAAACTTTTACAAGCCTTTTATAAATACGCCCTCAGTAAGAAATATGACACACTCCCAAAACAGACACAGAAAATCTTACAAAACCCAAGATCATTTCCAGAAAGAGCACAAGTATTTTTATTTGGCTTAGTTCCTGTAAATTAGAGTCATACCTCAGTGTACAAAAGTAAAATTAATACAGAACAGCAGTTTAAAAAAAATTATTTTTCATTATTTTTCAAATGTGGGACCTGATAAAACAAAGGACCTGAAACATTCAAGTCAGATGGCTCAGAGGAAGAATTTCCAAGCATAAGCAAGAAGTATTACAACTGCTTCTTCTCTCTTTATGCCATTTGATTTGTGACACAGGTCATTTGCTTGCAGGTATCTACTAATAGGGGGACCACAAACTCGTTGCCCAAGTCAGAGCTGGTCACGGAGCTAATTAACTCAATCAGTGAAGCAAAACGGGCACGCCCGGAGGACAAGCCAACCCATCCGCCTTAGTCTGCTTCATCCAAGGCACTGTCACCCCCTGGAGAGGCCTTTTTCTCACCAGCAAGAGTCCCCCGTGGTCCCTCTCCAGAGTTGGACAAGTACCTCGTAGACAGCCATCCCTGAACAAGCCCCAGTTTTGAAGTCTGCTGCTAAACAACAGCTGCACAGTCAGCTCAGTGAGAGAGATATTTAAAGGTTTAACTTGTGAAACCGAGAGCTTCAGCTCAGGCTTAGAGTGTCTGTTGAGCTCGACAGACCCTGTGGTAGTATCAGTCTGATGATACTGGTTATCCTGGGGATGGATGGGAAAATAGCAGCTGATCCTCAGAGGCAATGTCTGACCTGGATAAAACGTCTGCTGGAGTCACACCTCGGCACGCGTCAGTCAGGGCAACAGGAACAGGGTGTGAAACACTTGGAGCCCCAGTGGGTTTCAGGCTTCTGCATCTGTCTTCCCCCAGCAGCATTAACCCACCTCCATCTGTGTGCTGGGCAGCCAAGAGGATGGAAAGGTGAATTTGTGGCCGTTTCTCAGGGCTAGCACTTCAATGTGCATCTTTATAAGACCATCTGGAATATGGCAGAGCTATCTCTGCTGTTACACCCTCCATAAATGCAATCTGTTGTTAACATCAAGTCTCAGTAAGGTATTCTGGATAAATCTGGATGAAGCGCCAAGATTAACGGTAATTAATCACTGTCTCTATTAAACAGTTTGGACTGTACAGGTGAAACCTCCTCTCAGTCTAACACTATGGTGAGGAGCACGCTTTGGCATCAGCTTCTACCTGGCTTCCTGGTATAACGATAACTCTGTGTAACTGAAGGGTGGTTTATACAGTCTAACCTCATTGTAATTTGAATAAGCATTTCTTATACCTGAATGTTCACCACAATCAAGACGGGGAATCTGCTTCCTCAGGCCAAAGAAAAACCACCCGTATCTGAGTCAAACACTGATACCTAAAGGAATTTTGTTCATAGCAATGAAGAACTAAACCAAAGTTTTTTTCAAAATAGTGAATACATCCAGAGAGGACTAGTAAAGCATGCTTCCAAGGTAGATTTTCTGTTCTTTAGGAAAAACAGCAGCTACGTCATCCTTGTTAAGATGCCTTATTGTTAAATTTTTAAAATAATGCTAATTAATGATGCCAAAAGGAGTAGTTCTTACTAGCTGGGCTGTAGGAGCGTAGCACAACTGGACTCTCCCATTCTGACACTCTAAGCTGTCAATCTTGATGTGCTCCTGCTTTTATCCTGGGAATAAAGCAGCCATGAGAGCACTGAAGCCTTGTCTACTTTCTTGCCTACCATCTGCTCCTTTGCACCGAGTCGGAGAGCAACCACCACTGCCACCATGTGTGTGTTGGTAGATGAGGGTAGAAGACCAGGAGCTGGCAGCCTGCTGGTGAATGTCCAAAAATACTCCCTACCGACACCCACATCCTGTGGTTGGGTTTGGCATGCAACATCTGCACACACACCCCACCCTGCCTTGCGTGTCTGTAGAAAACACCAGAAGGATCTCAGTAACACATCAGCATTCTCTAGTCTGAGTACCAAGGAAACTACACAGCAATACCTGTCAGAAAGAAAATGTTGCAAACATGCTTTGCTCTAACCCATTGCTGCCAAGACCGTAATTTTCAAAACCATTTAGCTCACATTCACAGGCTTTCTGAGAGGATTGACTCAAAAATCTGCACCTAAACTGAAGTGCCCAGTCAATTCCTTTTGCTGCTTTTAAGCTCCTTCTGAAAGATACCCATGACGCAAAGCCAGCTGCCCATCATGGTGACAAGAAGCTGGTCTTGTTCTTTTCTGTGCAATCACGCCATCGATTCTAGTGGAACTACTCACAGTGCATTGTCCCCTCCAAGTGCAAAGAAAAGGCACAAGTACAAGAGTCTCTTAGTAAAACATTAATCTCAGATCACAGATTTATTTTATGGATTTGCAACACAGCCCATATTACAAACATTGTCTGGGAACATTTACAAGAATAAATAAGATGGACTCGCAGTTGTAAAAAAAAGATTACACTTCACTGTAATGTACAGTCAAAAAATATATCTGATATTCATTGACTTGACATTATTTACCTTCCTTCTTTTAAGCTAGAAAGAAAAGACACTGAATGCACAGTGTTGAGATTTTCGTATTTATATTTTTTCCTTGTTTTTTCATACGTGCTTTATCTATCAAACATCCAAACTGTACAAGTGAGTTTCACCAGTAATCCATAGAGGCCGAAGGTGGGGAGAGGATGGGGCGGCATCGCAACAGCAGAGACTAGCTCTCATGCAGCACTCCTCCCTGCTCCAAACCGCACCCAGGGAGCTGGGACGGGATACTGCTCCTCCAGATGCAGCCACAGCCTCGCTGCGTGCAGCAGCGACTAGTCTGGCAATAAGTGTGCGAGTACATTTTAATTTGAACAAGGTTGGTGGAGGGGGGTGGGAGGGGTGGAGGTGAAGGAGATTAGATCAATATGGGAGTGGATTTTGCAGGGTGGCGAGTCAGTATGGATTAACGGATGAGTTAAGGATATAGCTCAGACTTTTGGCATAGAAGTACAGCGTGTAAGTGCTGGCGATGTAAAGGGCTACAGGGACCATGAGGGGGTAATGCCACTTCTGTTCCAGGTACATCAAAGTCCAGTACACAAGGTCTGGTTCGACTTTCAGCAATGCAAACAACTGATCATCATGTGTCCTACAGAGTCTGGCTAGAGAATTGAAATTCCTGAAAGCTTGTAAAGCATTGGCTGCTCTCCCACTTCCACCCCCGAAAACATACTCCTTTCCCCCTTCACACAAATAAGATTTCCTGGAGGTGCTCATTGAAAGATGATGTACTTGCACAAGGACATAAACCTCCATAGTGCCACACGTCTGAGGGATCTCACCAAGTTCCCCAAATAGTAGTGTTTCAGGGTGTCAGATCTCCCAACAAAAACTATCTCCACTGCAACACTGTCATTCCGCGACAAGTCCCTCCACCACAGTCACCACCACGCTGCTGGGTACCTACACCTGAAACACTGGGACTGTCCCAGAGGGTGCCTCTACAGTGCACCTTCACCTCGCAACAAGCAATTCCTTGCTCCAGACAAAGTGGAGTAGAGTGGCTCATGTTCATACTGCTTAGAAACAGCTCATCCTGAATGGAGTTGCAAGAAAAAAATCTGAGTTTGTTCTTTTCTCATTTCATTCTTTTTTCCCTTTTTTTTTTCCTTTTTTTTTTTCGCATCAGGAAACTCTATGGGAACCCCAGCATCTGTCATTCAGTCTGCTGCATTAGGTTGTTTTTTAAGGCTCAGGTTGAAAACAGAAGAGTGGTGAAAAAATCTGCTGCATGCACTGGGACGAGGATGGAAAGGCTCATTTAGATCTCTCGGGTTTTCACAAGCTGGAAAAGCTGCCAGGTTTTCACCAGTATGCTAGTCCGACATGAAACCATAGGGAATTCTGAGTATAGCTTATTTTTCACAAGGGAGGCTTTTAAAATATTTTAACACAGCAAATAAAGTTTATAGACTAGAGGTCACTGGAAGTCAGCAAGTTTTTCTCCTTTTTCTTTGCATCGCACTCAGTACCACCAGGATTTGGATGGAAAGGTGTGATTTTGCTTGACGGTTACAGCAAACTGTACATTCTTCCAAGTATATAGATGAGGGAGATGACCGATGCCTTTCCCAAGTCAATGAACAGATAATACATGAGAGATTTTCCTAGTGGGCCTTGTTGGGACTGGGCAGAAATGGGTTTGGGGCACTATGCTGTTGGCTCACTCTCGAGGACAGGAAAGCTATAGGTATTTTTGGGAACAGGGAAAGAAAGAGCACTTGCTTTTAAATTGTGTATTACGCATGTATGGCTATAGAAGACTGCAATCTAAATAAAGAGGAAGGCAGGAGGGTTAACAGAACCCTTACTGCTCCCTTCTGTCCCCCCGACTAGTCAGCTGGCTCCTCCGTTTCTCCTCCTGTAAACGTCTGCGCAGGGAAGATGCAGCGGTTTGTTCTACCATTTCACAGTCTCCCAGGAGATACACTGAATTTTTGACCCCAAGGCAGTGGTTGTGCTGGATAACTTCAGACACACGGGCCCCTTAATTTTTCTAACAAACTGGGGTTGACTTCAGGCAAACAACAGATTCTCAAATGAAGATACAACAGGCTCACAGCAACTTCTTGAGACACCCCTTGACCTGGTTGGTGATATCACAAAAGTTGGCTGTGCTGCCCGTGTAATGGAGTTGATTGTTTAAATTTATTACAGGACAATGAAGTTTTCTGAGTGGAACATTCGCACTGCATTGCACGTCCAGGACCATGCACTGCTCTCTGATGACTTGTTAAGAATTCTGCAAGGGAGACAGATAGAGGCACCTTGTATTTGAAGATTCCTCTCTCAAGCAAACCTCCTCTTATCTTTGTCCCTCAGGATTTATTCCCTCTGTTACACTCTGACTGCTCCATCTCCACAGCATTGAAAGTAGCATTACCCGTTTTTTATGATCTTGGCAGAAACTCAGAAGAGCGAGATAGATAAGAGGAGCTGTGCAAGAATGAGAGACAACAAGGTGCGAGTTTCCTACCTGTTTCAGGACTCCATTTAATCTGCCTTCTCCTCCAATGTCTGGTTTCTCCTGAAGGAGATTTCTTCTCCTTTCCTTCTCCTCCAGGTGGTGGTTGGTGTAACCGCCTTCTCAAGCCCCTGCTGCGGGAGCCTCTCTCCTTTCTGTGGCTCTACAGCACATTGAGAGCAGTGACCAGCAATCCCTGACTTGAGATTCCAAAGGGAAATCCCACAAACTACTTCTAAAGAGCGATTGAAAAGTATATGGAAAAACAAGTCTAACATCTGCAGATTTGAATCTACCACTGTGGGCTCTGCCTTGCCACAGGAGATTTTTTTATAGGGAATTTACAGGTCCAGAATAGAAGATTAGGAACTACTGACACACGAATACATGCTGCTCTAGGCAAAAGCTTTGGGATCCCCTCCTCTGCCCTTTCACATCGTAAAATCCTCCCTCCCTTGGGATTCCCTACTTACACGGACCAGTCCGGATAGGGGTCACAGGCGTTTCCCAAAATTTCTGTCTCCCTTCGGGAGTTACCTGGACATGTGTGCGTACGTGAGCAGGGGCTGAGCGGGAGACACAGGGTACGGAAACTCTGCTTCATTTCAGGAGTAAAGGCCACTGAAGTTACAGCTTTTCAATGCAGATAAAAACCTCGCCTTGCCTACTGCCCGCTGCCTGCAGACCAGAATGGACAACTCTAGCTCACGTAAAGGGCTACAACACGAATAAATTCAGAGGGACCCACCAGAGCACAGCAAAGGCAGACACCATTCTGTGCAACCTTGCTGAAGAATTTAAATCACAAATTGAAAGGTCTCCTACTAACCATAGTCCAGCGATTTTCCTGATCAGAGAACACCAATTATTTCAATCTGCAGACAGAAATAAGCCCCCCAAATTCCCATCTGCTCTCTTGCTGCCAGAGGTCCTGATTCAGCTACCTTCACAGGTGCACTGTCCTCCCTTGCACGGTCTCTTTTCCTCACACTAAGAAACAAGTACCTTGAGTCTATTTACAGGAGATCAAAAGCCTGGTTCCTTAGAGGTAATCTGAAGGAGGAAAAAAAAAACCCAACCAAACCACACTGAGCACAGCTCCTGCAGAAATCTTAACTGTTAAAAAAGCCCAAACCCACAAACCACCTCTAAACACAAAATTAAAAAAAAAAAACCCAGAAGATTGTGAACACCTCCTGTACCTTTCAGGTGTTTTGGTCTATCTCTTTCCTGCAGACAGCTCAGGGTCTTCCTTCTCCAGCAGCCAGCCTAGATAGTTCTGGAATTCTTTGCTTCAGCTACATCCCTTAATAATTTCAGATGTTAGTTACCCCCTGTATGAGACAGTCACCCCTGAACAGCCCCTCTTTACCTATTTCTAGCCCCTGTATTTGAGATTAAACTTTAGACCAATACTCTGCCATCAGTAAACAGTGCTACCCCAGCCCTGAAGGATGTTTCATAAGTTTCTCTTCATTATGACCATTCAAATATTGTCAATATTGTAATTTTCCAGCCTAAAATTCAGTCACCAAGGAATTTGCCTTTCGTACCGTACATTATCCCTTTCCATCCACACAGAGGATGCTCGGAAACCTTGGCGTGACTATTAATACTTTCAGGAGTGGGAAAGTCTCCTTTATCTCATCCCATAATTTCTCTCTTTCCCCGTGAAAACAAACCTCCCATTGCTTCCAACACATTACCTATGCTGCCATAGGCTGACCTCTAGGTTTTAAAGAACCTCCAGGTAATAAGAATATTTAAGGTGAGTTTCTCTTCTCCTTCCACACAATTCCCTTCATCATTAGTTCACATTCAGCATATCTGCACTGTGCAGTAAGGAACTCCACAAAGACCCCTGAGCCAACACAGCCTGGCGCTGGGTCAGCCCCCCGAAAGCAACATCACTGCATGACGATGGTGTTTGCTGAGTGTCCTTCCACACGGATTGGGGCTGGACATCAGAAGGTTCAAACACACAACCCAGCTGCCACATACTAAGCTCTCAGAGTCGTGCTGTGGTAACCAACATTTGCATCACGCTTGCTCCTTGCAAATACAAAGGTACAATTTAGCTTCAATACCTGTCCCTGCAGTTTATGCTTATGCCACTTGGCATTCGCAGGGGGCTAATGGCACAAGACAAGTTGTTGTGGGTCGGCTGATACACGTATCTGACCCTTGTGTAGCATTTTTCATCATAAAACACATTCAAATCTACCTCAAGACCTCACACAGCTCCACTGCAAGTGCTCATCGAACGCGGCCCTTTCTCCACGCACACATCCCTCCTATAGGCTGACTTTCCGCTTTCCAATCCACCTTCCTTCACGCTACTGTTAAACCTTGAATGGGCTCCTACACTTCACATCTCAGTCATACTCCCAGTTCTCCTACCTCTCCTTTCCTTCATCACCCCTAGTGCTTGCTCCTATCGCTACGCCACTTTCCATGTAAAATTAACAGAACGCTAAATACAAACCGATATCCCTGCAGCATCCACAGGGAGTGATTCTCTCTGGCTTTCTTGAGTAAGCAAAGCCACGAGCACTTTCCTGACTTGTATTTTCTTCCTGCCTGCGCAGCTGTTGAACAATCCTGTTCTGGGATGAGGATTCCCCTGCTCTCTTCTTTGCTAATGGCTCCAGGCTCCTGACTTACCCTGTTACAGCAAACCACCTGAAGTCAAAACATGGATATTAAGCCTGCCGCCTTGTTTTCATCTCACAGTTTTGCTTTGCCTTCTATTTTTTCTGCAGAATGGTTTGTGTTGCTTAGTGGCAAAAGGGAAAAAAACTCCAAAACAAATAAAGCCAGCAGTTTGTTTCATGAGACACCAGACATGACCCACAGCCCAAACAGGAACTAAAAGTGATTTTGAGATTTCTGGCAGACAACAGAAAGGACCAACTACAAACAGAGCAGAGGCACCCGTAGGGGTTCTCACTGAGATTTTATGGCACAGTGGCTACATCAGGGACAATGTGGTTCAAACTCAAGTTTAAGACCTTAATGATATTCTCTTGGAACAAGCCAAGAATCCAAAGCTCCTCAGAAAGAACATGAATGAGGCAGTTCAGCATCCTACGAAGCCCCTTCTCTGCTTAGCAGGAAGAGGACAGATACTGGTTAGGAGGAGGACAGTTAGATACTGGTATGACTGAGTCGAGAGTTGCTTTTATCAGATTTAATGCTCATCCTTCATTGTCAAGGTGAAAGTATGACTGCTGAAAAAAGAATGACCATGAAGCAGAGGCGCCTTTTGAATTTTCATAGAGAAACAGCAAATGTTTTGTGCTTCTGGCACATTCTCTGCCAGGCACTGATATGACAGAGCTCCCAGCACAGTCTCCGAGTATTTATCTGAGGGTAGAAAACTACAGGGTGGCAAGTAAGTGGAGTTTCCTTAAACTCTTACCTTCAGTCTATCTTTGAGCAAGTCTGTATTTGAAGAAATCTCCCAGAATCTAATTTATACACAGAGCAACCTCGTATCCCCGCACCCTCAAGATAAATAAATGGGTAAATTGAAATAGCGAATTCTGTAAGGCCTTGTTCATTCAATTATTTTTTTCTCCACGATTACCCTGCAGACCTTAACGATTAACCACTTAAACATAGTCTTTCAGAAAAGCAATTTCCGAGCTGCTAAGAAGTCAGAGTGAGACCCAGAGCCAGGGCAAAACACGTCTGGTGTTGGTCTCAAAGCTGGGGAGTTGCACAAGCATTTCTGCAGATCAAAACAGAAGCTCTTCTGCTGAAGGAGGGATGTCGCTGTGCTGGTCTAACCGCTTTCCCAACAGGCGTCAGAACAGGTTTCTGTGTATGTACATCACCTTTCCTACATTACCGTTCTGAAAGCTGTAGGGCCTGGAAATGTGAATAAATCACTCGACTGCCTCTGGCTGTGTAACGGTTTGGAAATAGCGGGGAAACCTTGAGCGAACCCAGTTTTAAGGTCACCTTCAGTTCCAAGCTCTTGAGCAGGAACCTTCTTTGTTCTGTGTTTGCACAGGCCATGGTTCAGC